>NW_022436964.1:19909762-20080480 GCF_009761245.1 Sapajus apella
AAAAAAAAAAAAAAAAAAAAAAAAAAAAAAAAAAAAAAAACTAAACAGAAGTAAAAGGAAATTTGGAAGAATAACATAAAACCCAATATTGGTTTATTGAGGTATTTATTATATTATTGGGTTAACAGAAGAAAAAAAGGAGACTAATAGAGTATTTTAAGAAAGAGTGGTTTGGGTGGGCACGATGGCTCACACCTATAATCCCAGCACTTTGGGAAGCCAAGGCAGGCAGATCACTTGTGACCAGGAGTTTGAGATGAGCCTAAGCAACACGGTGAAACCCTATCTCTACAAAAAAAAGTACGAAAATTTGCTGGACATGGTGGTGCACAACAGCAGTCCCAGCTACTTGGGAGTCTGAGGCTTGAGCCTGGAAGGTCAAGGCTGCAGTGAGCCAAGACTATGCCATTATACTCCAGCCTCAGTGATAGAGGAATACAGAAAAGAAAGAAAAGAAATAGTACTTTACCTCCCTAATTTGATAAAAACAAATCAAAACAAAATAAAAATTTTAAAAAGCCCTTCATATTTAAGAATCTGAATGATAGTTTGGATATTTGTCCCCACCCAAATCTCATGTTGAATTGTAATCCCCAATGCTGGAGGTGGGGCCTGGGGGGCAGTGTTTGAATCATGATGGTGGATCCCTCATGGCTTGATGCTGTCTTCACAATAGTGAGTGAGTTCTCACAAGATCTGGTTGTTAAAAAGTGTGTGGCACCTCTCCCCACAGTCTCTCTTGCTTGCTCCTACTTTAATCATATGACATGCCTGTTGCCCTGTCACCTTCTGCATTCATTGAAAGCTCCATAAGGTTTGACCAGAAGCTGAGCAGATGCCAGCATCATCTTTCCTCTAAAGTCTACAGGACCTTGAGCCAATTAAACTCTTTTGTTTATAAACTGCCCAGGCTTTGGTATTTCTTTATAGTAATGCAAGAGCAGCCTAATACATAAAATTGGTACCAGGGCGGGGTCATTGCTATAATGATACCTGAAAATGTGGAAGAAGCTTTGGAACTGGGCAAAAACCAGAGGTTGGAAGAGTTTAGAAAGCTCAGAAAAAGTATGTAGCACCCTCCCCCATCTCTCTTGCTTGTTCCCCTCTGCCTTCTGCCATGATCGAAAACTCCCTGAGGTTTCACCAGAAGACAAGCCAATGACAGCACTATGCTTCCTGTAAAGCCTGCAGAAACTTGAGCAAATTAAACTTGTTTTCTTTATAAATTACCCAGTCTCAGGTATTCCTTTATAGCAGTGCAAGAATGAACTAATACATTGAGAAATCTCAAATAGGACAAACTCAAATAATTAAGACATATTAAATTTCTGAGACACACACCAAAAAAATCTCAAGGCCAGATGCGGTGGCTCACGCCTGTAATCCCAGCACTTTGGGAGGCCGAGGCGGGTGGATCACAAGGTCAAGAGATCGAGACCATCCTGGTCAACATGGTGAAACCCGTCTCTACTAAAAATACAAAAAATTGGCTGGGCATGGTGGCGTGTGCCTGTATTCCCAGCTACTCAGGAGGCTGAGGCAGGAGAATTGCCTGAACCCAGGAGGCGGAGGTTGCGGTGAGCACGCCATTGCACTCCAGCCTGGGTAACAAGAGCGAAACTCCATCTCAAAAAAAAATAAATAAATAAAAATAAATAAAAATAAAATTAAAAATTAAAAAAAAATCTCAAAAGTAACCAGAGAGCAACAATATGTTACCAACTGGGGAGTACCAATTTTAATGACAGTGGATTTCTTATCTGCAACCATGTTGGCCAGAAGGTTTAACAGACTTTCAAGTGCTGTAACATTTCCTCTAATCTTTCTAATAAAATGGACCCTATCTCACCAGTGACCTCATTTTGCTAATGCCAGTGATTATCTTACTTACACTCTTAATATCTGACATCATGCATTGTTCCTTCCTTCTTGACACATACCGTGTACTTGGTTTTCAGGATATCATGCTTTCCTGGCTTTTCTCTTATCTCTGGCTGCTTTACCTCAAACTTCTTTACCTCCTTCTCCAGACCTCTAAGTGTTTTGGTGACACAAGGCCATGACCCTTGCTCTTGTCTCACCTCTATGACCTTATGTGGTTAATTTCAGCTGGTGCAGGACCTTAAAGAGCATTGTTAGAAGATATCTCAAATTATATTTCCAGCCTAGCCTTCTCTTTTGACTACCAAGCTCTTACATGCTACTTGATATTTCAATATAGATGTATAACAGAAAATAGAAACTTAAGCATGGTGGCTGGGCACAGTGGCTCATGCCTATAATCCCAGTACTTTGGGAGACCACGGTGGGAGGATCATTTGAGGTCAGGAGTTTGAGACCAACATAGGGAGATCTAATCTCTACCAAAACACTAAAAATCAACCTGGCATAATGGCACACACCTGTGGTCCTAGCAACTTGGGAGGCTGAGGTAGAAAAATCACTTGAGCCTCAGAGGTTGAGGCTGCCATGATTGTGCCACTGCATTCCAGCCTGTGTTTCAGAGCAAGACCCAGTCCTAAAAACAGAAACAAAAAAAAGAACATGGCCAAAGAGATGTCTTCATACCCCTTCCCAATTTGCTGTTCTTTGGAAGCAACTACAGTACAGTGCAAATTTTTGGTGAAGGGCAGTCTTCTGCCTCACACTAAACAGATATCATTTTCCTATTTTCTCAAAATAAATGATAGATTTGGGGATCCTAGATTGTTCTTTCTCTCAAAACCTATGTCCAATCCAGCAGTAAGTGCTTTTGGTTCAATATTCAATGTGTCCTGAATTTGCCCAATTACTATCATCTCCACAGCTATAGCCTTAGTCCACATCACCTACGCACCTCACATTTACTGAGCAACTGACCTTCTGAATTCATTTAAAATTGAGACATGGCTGGCAGGCTATTTTAAAACAGTAATACCTTAAACTTCTCCAGGGTCACATATTGTGCATATGTTTTTGTTTTTAATTTGGGTTTTAAATGATATTTTAGGAAGAAACTTGGAGAAGCAACTTCAAATGTCATTTTAGACTGGAAATGTCTGGGCTCATTTCAAAAAGACAAATGAATAGCAGAATGGAGAATAGATATCCAATGGTGAATTTAAAATACTTGCATGGGTCTTTAGGACTCATTTAAGGCATAAATTCTCATGGAGTTAAAGTTTGTGTAACATAATAAGGAAAAAAAAGAGGAATTTAAAAAGTGATACTAATGAGCAAGAAGAACAAACAGGAAGCGGTAGGCCCTGTGCTTGAGACAGATGGGGATAACAGACGCTAAAAACAAGGCAGGACCACTTCGTTCCTCTTCTGTCTGTCTTCTGCGTCAAAGACAATGATCTTCAGACTGACTCAAGAGCTTAGAACAAGCAGGTTTAAAGGGGGAACTAATGTCAACGTTATGGGAAGATAGAGAACATCAAGTGCGGTGGCTGAAATAAACTGCACTGCAGGGCTGGAGTGAACTGGGGAATGAGACTTTTGTACTAGTGAACTGTTACCAGTGAAGCATGGTGGTGAGAGGGAGAGCGTTGCTGGACTGGAGAGCAACAACTGCAGTGCAAATTTTTAATAAAGAAAAAAGGTAAATTATGTTAAGTATAGATCAGTGAGCCTGACGTTAATCCCTGTGCAAAATTATAGACTGGATTATTAAAACGGATGGTTTTTCAAACAGTATAAAGAGACAGCATGTAAATTCTTACAAAGGGAAGTGGTATTTATTCACCAGGACCCAGCATGTGCTCCTTAAGATTAAGCTGTACCAGACTAACCTCATTTTCTTTGGGGTAGGTTAACTACTACTGTTAAGAAGAGCTAATGTTTAAGCATTTGTTTGATGTTATGCTCTAGGGTAAGTGCTTTACATGCATTTTCTCATTTAATCTTAAATATTATTTCCCCCCATTTTATAATGAGGAACTATTTAGTAACTAGCTGAAGACAACACAACTAAAAATTAGGGACTATGTTTTTAAGCATAGGTAGCCACATTTCAGAACTCATGGTTTTAATCTCTACACTATGATGCCACTAAAGAGTACATAATGGATAAAACCCCCGAATGCTATTGAAAATGTACACCTGAGTTATGACAATGGCAGTAAGATAGAAAAGCTAAACTAGGTAATGGTACCTTTAGGATGGTCCACAAACAATGGAATGACCATTTTCAGAGTAGTGATTAGTGTCATTGTCTATTCCTAAAAAAGTCTCTACTGATCTTATATCAGAACCACATTCCTATTGTTTGTTAACATTTTCATAAACAATTTGTCTAAATACATCAATGGCATATTATCAAGTGGAGGTGTGAGGATCACTTGAGCCTCGGATGTAAAGCTGTAGTGGGCCATGATTATGCCACTGCACTCCAGCCTGAGTGACAGAAAGAGACTGACTCAGAGAAAAAAAAAGAAATTTAGATTTTATCCAGATCTGAAGGTAGCCATTTAGAAAATTTTAATCATAAGAGTGATATGATCTGATTTATATTTTAAATAAATAGTTATTTGCTATTACATGAAAAATATGTTATAGAAAGCAAGAGTGCATGCAGGGAAACCAATAGTAAGGTTATTGCAAAAGTCAAGGTGAGAAATAGAGGTGATTTAGAGGGAGGTAGTCATAATGGAGATAGAGAAATTATCAAATGTGGTGTAGCTTTTGGAGTCAAGGATGATAGAACTTTGAGAATAGATTGGAAAGAGAAAGAGCTAAATTATGAATGTATTCTAAATTTTTACCTGAGCAACATAATAGAAGAGGTACAATTTTCTGATATCTGTGAACATGGGGAAGAAATAAATTTAGGCAGAAAAATAAAACATTCTCTTTAGTATATGTGCTGTCAAGGTGAGCACAGAAAAATGAAACATTCTTTTATGGACCAATCAGGTTTTAGATACTTATTAGCCATCTAAGAATGCTTATGAAGTGTGAAGTTGAATAATTGAATCTAAGTTTCAGAAGAGAGATGACAAATGGAAGATATTGGTTTGAAAGCCTGGGCTGTCTGAAGCCTTAAGAATGGATGGGAACGTGTAAGAGAATAGGGCCAAGTTACTGAGCCCATGAATAAGGCAACATTTGGAGACTGGGTAGAGAAAGGAGAATCCAGAATAGAAGACTGAGGGACCAGGCAGTAGTCTGGTCTATTATCCAATTATCCGTGGATAATGAGAGTTTTATGTCTTCCTTTAAAGTCTACAGTCTGCAGATTTTAAAGGAAAATGTACAACTCTCATTATCCACAGATAATTGGTTACAAACAAATTCCAAAAATAATCCACAGATAAAATACTCAAATAACTTAGTTCATCAAGGCTACTCAAATAAGTGAGTTCATTAAAGGCAAGAATTAGGAGGAAAAAAAGCAGTTCAAGGCAGGAGTAGCCAACTGTGTCAAACATTGCTGAGAAGTGAGGTAAGAAAAGAACAAAATAAAGGGTATTGAATTTGGCAGCCTCATGGTATGGGGAGCACTGAAGCTCAAATGAAATATATTGAGGAAAGAATGTGAGGGGAGTAAAGAAAGAGCAACTACTGACAGGAGAAAAGGCCCTGGACACTGCAGATGTGAATGCCTTCTGAAGCTGGGCAGGCCTAATCACAATATTGGAGAACCTTAGTGAAAGGTTTACTATGGCTTAAAATGAGGGAATTTTTGCACATGTTTGTGAGTTGGACCAGATGACCTTGGAAATACCCATCACACAGGTATGTTCTAGGATCCTTTTATTCTACAGTATTTTATATTGCTCTCTTGTGTGCCTAAATTCCTAAATTATCAGTGCTGTATCCCCTACCTGATCCCTCTACAACCTTCTGAAGGATAAATTATTTTCATTAGACTTTATAAAATAGAATGAACTTTTATTACTTTCTCAGTAGACTTTAGATTGGGAAAAATTGATGTTATTCAACTATCTTACAATGCAGATAAGACAATTAAGGCTCCAGGAAGTGAAATGATTAGTCAAATATAAAATTTACAGATAATAGCAAATCTAGGACTAGAACTCATCTCCTAGTTTCAGTTTTCATCATCTTATTGTTTCTCTATTTTTGGTTTATATCTTTTTTAAGACTAGCTGCTCAGAAAAAGAACTTTCAAAGTTGTATTGCTAAAAATAGTAAAACAAAACAAAAAAAAAAAAACAAAGCAAAACTAGAAATTCTCAGTATTACAGAATTGATGAAATTCCTTTTTCATTCATTCATCCAGCTACTGGAATACTGGTAGCTGATGGCTGTTAGCCAAGTCCTTCTCTGGGTATTGGCAAGTCAGAGTCTGGTGGACTCAGCAGCAATCAATCAGTCATAAGACAGAAGTGTTGAACTCAGGGTCAAGCGCAAGCAAAGCTGAAGGGCACAATTAAACTGCATTGGCACCTCCCCATCAGTACAAACCTCCCCATCAGCACAAGGGTGCCCATGTGAGGGAACACTTATGATTAGCTCACTAGGGAGGAAAAAGGCCAGACTTGGTTTACAGGTGGGGTATCCCAATATGAGGAGCAAGCTAAAAATGAACTGCTCTTGTACTGTGATCTCACTCAAGAATGTCTCTGAAAGAAAGTTGAGAAGGGAAATATTCACATGGCAGAGCTTTTGGCAGTGCACTTGCTCTTCCACCTTGTGCAAAAAGACCAGTAGACCAAAGATGCAATCTACACCAATGCATGAGCAGAGGGAAATGATTTAGCGGGTTGTTCAGGGACCAGGAAAAACCAAAATTGGAAAATTGGTGTATTAGTTCATTTTCACACTGCTATAAAGATACCACCTGATACTGGGTAATTTATAAAGAAAATAGGCTTAATTGACTCACAGTTCGGCATGGCCAGGGAGGCCTCAGGAAACTTACAATCATGGCAGAAGGGGAAGCTGGCACCTTTTTCACAGGGTGGGAGGAGAGAAAAGGGCCTGTTAAGGAGAAACTTTCAACACAAAGCCAAACGACATCAATTGGTAAGAAGCACATCTGGAGAAGATGCATTCAGCTAGTGTATGGGAATGAGCCCAAGTGTGAAGATCTTTGCATCACATGTCAATACCTAACTGAGGGCATCTTTCAAAGAAGAGGTATTAAACCAAAAAGACAGAATGACCTTGCCAGTTAGTAACAGCCAACATCTATCATCAGCAACCTCAATGCTTGAACAATGGTCAATAAACAGGGTGGTCACAGTGACAGAGATGGGAACTACACATGGACCTAAGATCATAGGTCCCACTCACCAACGCTAATCTAGCTATTTCCGCTGCCAAACAGCCCACCTCCCAGCAACAGAGACCAATATCAAGCATAATTTACAAGGACACCGAGCAACTACTTGGTGGCAAATTGACTACCCTGAATTTCTTCTACCTTGCCAGGAACAACAATTCATTGTGGCTGGAATTAACATGTATTGCAGGTATGGGTTTGCCTTTCCTGTCTACAACCTCAGCTAGCACCACTATCCAAGGGCTTACAGAGTGTTTGATTCACTTACATCTTGTACAATACTACATCAGACTAAGGACCCGTTTGACAACAAAGGCCATATGGAAGTGAATACATGACCACAGGAGGCACTGGTTCTATCACACTCTGCACTACATAGAAATTACTAATCTGATGGAGTGATAGAATAGCATTTTGAAAGTGCAACTGATGCATCAGCTTGGATATGACACTGCAAGAATTGAGTGCTATGTTCCAAGACATAGCATACACCCTAATCAATGACCATTGTATGATGTTCTGGTCCCAGTAGGTTGAATGTATGGGACTCAGATCCAAGAGAAGGAAGTAAAATTAGCCCTATTTACCATCCATCCAAGTGATCAACTTGTAGAATTTGTGCTTCCCATCCCTACAACTCTAGATAACGTGGATTTAGATGTGCTGCTCCCTACAGAATGAAGTGTTTCATCAAAGGACATAGCAAGAGCCGTATTACAATTTTAAACTATTACTGTCATTTTGGGGTCCTCATGACAAGAAGGCAAAGAAAGTAACACACAATGAAAGATGTACAACCAGGCAAGAATCCTTGGTGCTGATCATCAGTGGAGGTAGGGCTGCTGCTTCACAATGAGTATAGGGGAGAATATGTTCAGCACTGATTAATCCACTGGGACACCTATTGGTATGCTGCATTGCCCAATTTTGATAATGATTGGATAAATGCAATAGTGATGGTCCAAGAAATTCATGGAGACTGAGGGCTGGGACCATAAGGGATGAGGATATGGGTTATACCACTGTACAAGCCACTGAGATCAGTAGATGTGTTAGCTGAGGGCAAGTGGAATCAATATAGCTATTACTAGAAGAGGATGGATACAATGAAACTTAATAAAATATGAGTTAAGGGAATTCAAATGGCACAGGAGAAGTACTGTAGCAAATATTGTTTTATGTCACCCAGATTCCCTCTCAGAACTGAGGAATTCATTACCTCAGTTGCTGGTAGCATTGGTGACTGATGACTCAGCTGAATTCCTATCTAAAAGTTGTCTTTGGCTAAAAAGAGCTGCCTTGCCCAAGTTCATGCTTACTCTTTGGGCACAGTACCCATTCAAAGCCCTTGAGCCTCTTTGCCTTAAGGAGGGACAACCCTGAAGGATCCCAGCCCCAGAATTTCTCAATGATTTTCTTTCTTTCCTTTCTTTCTTATTTTCATAAAGATGAGGTCTCACTAGGCTGTCCAGGCTGGTCTCAAACTCCTGATCTCAAGCAATCCTCCCACCTTGGCCTTCAAAAGTGCTGGGATTACAGAGGTGAGCCACCATGCCTGGCTGCCCTGAAGTTTTTCACTGCAATTCCATTCCTCCCTCTACTTAATCCTACTTTTTTCAATTGTCCACTAACTGTTGATCCTAAGAATTCTTACCAATAATTTTACTACACACAATACAAATCTCTTTCACAAAATTTGTTTCTCAGAGAATAGTTCAAAAATTTCATGACATATCTATGTGAGATAATACCTTGTAGTCATGAGAATGATATAGTAGTAGGAAATTTCATGAAATCAGGGAAATCAGGTGAGGAAAATTGTGAAATGTTTCCTACCACTTTTATTTAAAAAAATGAATACAGATTTGTGTAAATACACTCTGAGAAAAAGCATGAAGTGGCACAATATTAAGTAGTTATCTTTGGGTCCCAGTGATAGTAACAGGAGGCAGCCAAATGTCTAGGCAGATAGGCACTAGTACCTGGTAAAACCACATCTCCAAGCCAAAGACAGTTTAAAGCCTGAAAGCCAAGCTACAAGTTAAATCCTAGGACCAGATTGAGAACTTGTTTTCCAGTTTGGCATGCTTTCCTCTGATTGGTCCTCATTTTTCCTCTATTTTACGTATACCTACCCCTTCCTAATTGGTTTTCTACACTGTCATGCCCACCTTTGAGTGGTGTCTTCACTTTAACCTTGCAGACTCACAAACCAATCAGCACATACTCCTCACCTTGTGCCTATAAAGACCCCAGACTCCGTCAGTAGAGGGGGAGATGTCCTGACTTCGGGGAAGAGACAACCTGTATCGGGGAAGCTAACCTACCCTTCCCATCCCCTCTCCAGCTCTCCTCTCCACTGAGAACCATATCAATTATTGGTTCATCACTCAGTAAAATTCTGTCTTCACTGTCCTTCAATTGTCCACATAACCTCATTCTTCTTGGACACCAGACAAGAGCTCAGGACCCACTGAGTGTGGGTACCCAGAAAGGCTGTCACACTGGCTTTCTGCCCTCACCAACAGAAGGCAGCCACCCCATGTGGTGAGGCAAAGGATCAACTAAGCTGCTAGCAGCTGTCCATGGATGGTGGAACTAAAGGACGACTATAACACCCTCTCTGTGGCTTTGCAGTCACGGGCACCCTCAGCTGGGCACCACCATGGTCCCCTTGAGGTGACACACCTGGTCTTGCTACGGGCCCCCATGGAGCCTGCTCCTGTGTCAGCATCTGGAGAGGCTGGTTGGATTCTGCACTCGCCCGCTCATGTGCTTCCTCCCACAAGGGGCTAAGCACGGCAGGCCAGTAGATAGAATACCCCTTCCACAAGTCTCGTGAAGGGGCCAAGAAAAATCCTGCATCACCAGGCTTATGATTGTTTTCTATATTTTTAAATATTTCTAAAAATCAACTTCAGATATGTTATTTTTAATCATATCTATTATTTTGGTAAAGATGTTAACTGTATAATAATGTACCTATAAAATTAGAGATATAACACAGAAGGCAGTAGAGACAACAAAGAGTTCAATATAGTACATCCCAGATGACCTTCAGTTTAAAAACGGGAAAAAGTTTATCTTTGTTTCCTAAACAGTTATCAGGTGAAGTAGACAAAAAGGAAATGAACATCTAGGAGTTGAATTGCTAGGTCATGCGCTAACTTCGTTTAATCATTTGAGGAACTGCCAGACTGTTTTCCAAGATGATGTACCATTTTATATTCATCAATTATTATAAGCCAAATTATTTTCCACCTTAGTCCCAGCAGGCTTTTCTTATGGTCTACATATTCTGCCAGATACAGATTAGTCATCTCTCTTAGATGGTTTTGTGCAGAGTCCTGACTAAGGGAAAGACTAGGGAGAGTCAAAATAATTTGTTTGGTTCCCAAGACTTTATCCAAATTGTAAGAATGAATCAACCATATTAGTCCTTCTTAGAGCCTGAGGCTTTGCTCTTAGAGCTTTTCCATCTCTATTCCTGTCCACTCACTTAAGGCATGTATTCATTGGCCCACTCCCCTGAAGAATCACTACATCAAAGGTAGGAACTTTTCTGATTGGTATTTCTCTCCCAGAACTTCTCAAAGGATGAGAGACTAATTCTTATCTGCTTAATTGCTTTGTGTAGGGAGCCAAATTTTAATTAAAACCAGAAATTACACAAATTGCCATCCAATAAAAGATTTTGTTTGCTTTTTTTTTTTTTTAAATGCGTCCTAAATTTTATAAACAGGTGATTACATGCCTTTTTTGATTCCTCTCTAAGACTAGATCATCTCATCATTTGTAAGAAAATTTGCCAGAAACTATGATTGAACATAATAGTCAACCCCAAGTTGTCAGCAGTAATTCTCATCTGCCAAAGGAAGCATGAATTTCTTAAAAACATTTTCTGGTAAAAATATTTTAATGGAGAAATTATAACTTATACAAGTAGCATGTATGTTAAGGAGCCCAATAATCACAATGTCTTTAACAGTTTCAGCGAAAATGCAGTAGAGTTCTTAAAGTGAGATTTTCTGGTCAACTCTAAATAAAGCCAAATGAATAATATCAAAATATATTTTTCTGTGAAGCTCTTTTTTGAGGTGGTTCAAATGCAGTTCAAGAGTGATGTGGCTACATTTAATGTGGTTTTGAACTTCAATAATTTTAAGTGGTGTGGTATAAAACATTATTAAAGTATCTATATATTTTAAAATAATTGATTTCCCCTTTACAAAAATATTCAAGGATTATATAATATAAAGTTGACTAGCTGAATAACTTATAAGCTGCGCTTTTGCTGTTTCT
This sequence comes from Sapajus apella, assembly GCF_009761245.1. Lineage (NCBI taxonomy): Eukaryota > Metazoa > Chordata > Mammalia > Primates > Cebidae > Sapajus > Sapajus apella. Next base: position 19,921,296 of record NW_022436964.1, read on the forward strand.
ATTAGGAGGTGGCAATATTGATGGCAAATAGATGCATCATCCTTTGTCAGATCTATTGTAACTTAGTTTTGAACTATGCATTTTAGAAATAAGTGAGGTTTTCAGGAATGTATCATTCACATTAATGCAACTGCCCTGTATCTAGCTTTCTGTTGCTCTACCTTCATAGGAGAAAAAAATTTTTAAGCTCTGACACATGGACATGTTATACACTACATAACACAATAACATAATATGTAAATGTGCACATATTATTATGTTGCATATTACATTTTTCTTGGCCAATAATACTTAAATTCCTGGCTGAACATTAGAGTCACCTGGAGAGTTATTTAAAAGTCATATTTTGTCATGAGTATAATAGAAATTATATTTTATTCAGTAGTTTTTGAATGTTTTCAAATTTTAAATTTTCACATGATCAAATTTCAAAAGGTACAAAGGTTTATGCTGACGAAAAATCTGTCTCCCACTCCTATCTGCCAACAAGTTATTCCCTTCAGAGACAAAACCAATATTATCAACCACTTGTGTAATCTTCCAGAAATATTTCATGCATATATAAGCAAATACATATGTAAGCAAATATGTATTTGCTTATATACATATGTATACATACATTATATACATACATATGTATATAAGCAAATACGTATGTTCATCTTTTTTAACAGCACTTGTGAAGTATGATAATACCTCGTGCATTTTTTTGCTTAATAAAATGTCTTGAAGATTGGCCCCTATCCATACATATCCAAAAAGAAGCTCTGCATTCTTGTCTGCATATGTATATACGAATGTTTGTATTGTATGGATGCATCATAGATTGTTTAGTTTACTTGAAAAGTTTTTAAAAATACATGTCCCTGGGACCTCTCACAGACGTACAGAATCAAAATCTGTGGGTCACAGTCTGGGCATATGTATTTTTAACAAGCTCCCAGGTGACTGTTATCCAACCAGCCCCGCATATGTCAGCAGATTGGTTTTGGGGACTCAACTTTCTAGCTTATCTATTCTGAATATCACTCTTTTCAGCTGAGTGGTTCAGAGGCTAGAAAGCACATAGGTTACATTTTCTGGGAGGAACCTGACTCATTGTTAGTACATATTTCTGACTGAGAAGGATGTAATCTTTATTGTTTGATTTGTAGAACTTTTTTTCAGAGAAAAATGATAATTACTCCTGCAGATTGCTGCCCGTGTAGTTAAGCAATGTATTGATTTACCCTGAATCACACTTAGCTGAAATGATTCTCAGCAAACCTCAACCTCTGCCTTATAGAACTCCCCTCAGCAGCCTCGTCTCCCCTGACACTTGGCAGTTCTCAAAGAGATACCAGAGCACGGGAATAATAATGGCTGAAATTTCTGTAATATGGAAAGGCCACTGTGGAGATTCTATCAGATCCTCATTGGAAATGGACTCATACAACCTTTGGAGAAAAACTGATTTTGATTTTCCAAGAAGGCTGTGAAAATCTCCTAGGTCATCAGTATATTCATTCAGTCAAGAGAAATATGGCTTATTTTTATCAAATGGAATAATCGAAAGTCAAATGCTGGTACAGTGGTATCTTCTCTCACTTTTGCTCTTACTAGTATGTAACATTTTTCCCCCTCCTAGAAGCTTGTGGTATAGGACAGAAATTGTCCCATGCAGCCTTCCTTAAAGGCCCTAATCATGGAATTTAGTATTAATGCCTGTGTGTTTTAGGTCAGTATTTTGGGTAGATGTGGATTTGCGATCACATGCTTTGCCTAAGAAAATGTAAAAATAGTTAAAACAAAAATATACAATTATGACCATTTTGATTTGGGGTAAGTTTAAAATGTGATTCTAATTACAAAAGTTGGATCCCTTCTTCCTAACCAAACCTAAACTGAAACATTTATTCTTTAATTTGCTTCCCTTCTGATTTTATCAGGCGAATCAATGAAAAGGGTAAAGTAAAATAGTTCGTAACTGAATTTTCCCAAAAGCCCTGCAAAAAGATTTAGAGTTCTGCCCTAATTGATACATTGTTTTTGTTTGAGCAATTTGAAAAAATAAATCCATTGCTTAAAACAACTGCAATAAAAGATGTAGTGTTCCTCGTTGCTTTGGATGCTAATGGCCACAGATTCTCAGGATCTCAGTCAATGATAGTGACCTTTGCGATGGATCTTATAAAAGCAGGAAAGGAACTAACATATATTGATTACATTCACATATGATAATTATATAAGATGTAATCGTATGTCTCCATTTTACAGATGAAGAGATTGGGGCAAAATAACCGTAAGGTGAAATAACTAATCCAAATCACGCGTCTGGTGAATGGCATGGCCAGCGCTGGAAGCTAGTTCTAATTCCAAATACTATGCTTTTTCCACTAAATCATGTTTGCCATCTAGACAAATTATATAATTCAGAGGCACATTTACAAGAGAAAATAGTCAACATATTTAAATAAAAACTTTTCAATATTTTATTGTGAATCCCCAAACTGGGTAATTGAGGTGATTCAATTTCCTAGGGAAGTATTTCCATGGCTGAATGGATAATTATGAAACCAATTGTGCGATCTGATCATTCAAATCATGTGTTATTGAGGAGAGGGACTATTTCTACATATAGTACTATACATAAATTGGGCATCATTGAGTTTAATGTTTGAATAGTTTTAGCTATAACTGAGTATTACAGCTTCTTGAAGGGGATTCCAAATGAAAAAGTGATTTATACTTTTATTGCTGCTAGTAAGTACTTAGTCCTATAGCACATTTAATCAAACATTTATAAGTGTGTAGATTTAAGTCTTGGCTTAAACTATAGGTCACTGACATACCATACAGTGCTATGGTGCTTCTGTAACAACACTACACAGAAATAAGTCAGCTTCAATAAGGTAAAATAGGTAAAATACTTACCTATTTTGGACCTCTCTAAGTTCTAGAATGTCGATAGAGGGTTTACCTAGATTAGGTGTCTATACCAAATCAAACGTTAGACTTTCATAGAAAAAAGAAAAGCAATAGTTTTTGAAGGCTTGAACCCACAGTATTTAATGAGAGCAATCTAAGTTGGTCACAAATATATTTGTACACTTATATGTACATATGCATACATATATATATATATATATATGTATACACATACAAACACATGTATCACACTGTAGGTATTCATATCATCTTCCAGCTCTTAGGCCAATGAAACACCTATGCTGTGGTCTGCTCTGGACTCTTCTGTATTTTCCTACTCTTGTTTTTTAATATCTCACCTTCTTGCTTTAACTGGATGAGATTTTAGGGTCCTTATTTTCATTACCTATTGATGTATTTATAAATAGTTCCCTCTGAGTATAGCATTTTTTAAATTTGCAATACTTTAATATACTTAAATATATAGAGTCTAATATAAACACTCATGTATCCAACTTCTGGCTTCATCAAATTTAATATTTTGCTTCATTTTCTTTCATTATAAAATTACACATTACAGATACATTTGATGTTGCAGCTCCCTTAACCTCCCCATCAATCCCATTCCCCTTCCTCTTCTGACATGTGACAGCCACGATCCTGAATTTGGTGTCTGTCATTCTCAAACATGTTTTAACTTGCTTACTTAAAATGTTTGTATTTATAGACAATATATAGGACTCCAGATAAACATGCCAGGTTGAACACATGCACTTATTTTCAATCTCTTCTGAAACCTCGTTAAAAATCCTCTATGGGCATAATCACACAGAGAAACAAAACAATGCCTGCTTTGTGCTCACTTGAAGGTGGGTATATGTGACAGAGCGGTTCATATTTTATCCAGACAGGAAAAAGGAGGCTAAACTATCCCTTTAATCGAGAAAGCAAAAACTTTCCCAGATTTCTAGCTGACTTTTGCCTTTGTGTTATTGGTGAAAACTGAGTCACATGACCACCACAAGCTGCAATAGTCCTAAGATAGCAACTATTTTGCCTTTCTACCTTCAAAGCAGAGTTGGCAAGGGAGACAGGGGTTCCGCCTATGTGTTGATTAGCCAAACTGTTGAGTTTGCCATAGGGCCCGAACGGATTGGAAATATCAGTTGGCTTTAGCAGAGCAACCTTAGGTGAATTACATAAAATGCAATGTGCTTACTTTGCTTTTTAGTACTGTCTTTAGCTCAGATTTCCTCAAAGTGTTCTGTTTACAATAAGGATTCAGTGGATGCTTTTATTTGACCACAGCATAATGTGGTCAAATAAGCTTGAAAAATTAGAGTTGACTACTACATTGTTAAAATATAATCATACAATATTAAGCTATATGTAAATTCTCTCTGTCTCAAAATCCCAACTTCCAATGTATTCCTTGGCAGACAGTTATGGCTTCCTATTGATTTTTTATAGTTCATAAATGTTAAATTTTATATGAAATTATAGTATTCAGGCATCTTAACTCTAATTTCTGTTCTTTTATTCCAATTCCTTCAAGTGATATAAATATAAAACAATTTTATTATTTGAGATTAAACTTATACAACTTTTAAATCTTATTTTCTTCCAACTATTTATTTTTGACATTTAAATTTTATTTTAACTTATTAAGGTAATACATGCACATAGTTTATGAAATCAAATAATCCCAAAATATTTGTAACAAAGCCAGTAGCTCTGTGGCTCACGCCCTGCCTCCAGGAGCACTATTCTCATATTTATTCATCTCTGTATTGATCAATGATAGGTGTAGGGGCCAAATGAAAACTTCCCATTCACCCTTTAAAGGTTTGCTGAAAAATCAGCTTGCAAACGGCAGATTAATCAGAGAAAAGGCATAGATGTATTTAATGCATATACATGAGAGCCTTCAAATGAAGACCCAAAGATAAAGGAGGAAATCGTCCATTTTTACTTTGGTTCAACAAAGTATGGACAGCGTTTAGAAATATGATTGGACAAAAAGGACATGATCTAATGCAAATAGGCTGAATGGGGAAACCCAGCAAGGCCTGTTCATCTAGATTCTTCTCGGCCTCTCAGCACACGTTCCTTTTCTGGGTACAGGGCAGGACCCTCTCTGGAATAAGGATCTTATGATCTACAATCAAACAAGGCAGGTTAGATAATTTGTTTGTGGCCAGTTTTTACACAGAAAGGCAGAGGGAATGTTCATGTAATATTTTTAGATTTTATGGCTGGCTTTGGTGAAGAGGGGTTCTGGTTTCTATGACCCACCCTGAGGAAGAGGGATTCTAGTTGCTATAGCTAGCCTCAGGGGAAAGTGCCACAGAGACAGGAGGGCAGGAGAAGGTCAGAGAAAAACTTTCGCTTCTGAGGCTGCTTTTGAAGCCTTCATTTTGGCGTATTGTTTTCTGAGCACCCACATTGGCATGTATCATTATATTTTTCCGTTTTTTTCTTCAACTTTTTAATCTTCTGTTTCAGAAAGTTTTAAACATTTATAACAGTAACAGAAATCATAAAATTAACCCTCATGCACTTGTCACCAAAATTTCACAATTACTAACACTTGGCCAATTTTGTTGCCTTGAAATCCTCACCCATTTTCTCCTCTCCAGGCTTATTTATTTTTCCACTTTAAAAAATGTCAATAAAGTAGAATATACATAAAGAAATATGCACATATCAAACTGCTCACTGAACTTTTAGAGAGAACACACCTGTAAAACCAGTCGGTAGAGCAAGAACTGGAACATTAAGGATCGCTGAGTCCTCACTCATGACCCATTCCAGTCACTCTCCTTCCAAGGGAAACCACTTTCCTGACCTCTAATGGCATAGATTCATTCCTTCTGGTTGTGTATATTATATAAATGGAATTATACAGTTAGCACTTTTTTGGTCTGAATTTTTTCATTCAGTATTCTCTTCCTTCCTGCCTGCCTTCCTTCCTTCCTTCCTCCCTCCCCTCTTTCTTTCTTTTCTTTCTTTCGAGTTTTGCTCTTGTTGCCCAGGCTGGAGTGCAATGGTGCAATCTTGCTTCACTGCAACCTCCGCCTCCTGGGTTGAAGCGATTCACCTGCCTCAGCCTTTCGAATAGCTGAGATTGTAGCCATGTGCCACCACACCCAGCTTATTTTGTATTTTTAGTAGAGACGGGGTTTCTCCATGTTGGTCAGGCTGGTCTCGAACTCCCAACCTCAGGTGATCCACCCATCTTGGCCTCCCAAAAATGCTGGGATTACAGGCTCAAGCCACTGTACTTGGCCTCATTTCTTAATATCTATATTGAATATCTATTTTCTATAGATATTCAGTCTTTTGGTTATCTGCTGGAAGTTGTTCTTTCTCATTACTGTTTAGTATTGTATTATGTAAATCCACCATGGTTTATTCATTCTACTGTTGGGCATTTCAATAAGATCCACTTTGTAGCTATTTCAAATTGCATGGCTATGGACAAGCTAAAACATGTTTTTAGTGATCATATATTTACAATTCTGCTGGATATATACCTATAAGGGAAATTGCTGAGTCATAGAGTATGTACACATTCAGCTACAGTACATAATTCCCGAGAGTTTTCTAAAGTTATCTAAATATATATTTCTACCAGTGGTATATAGGAGTTCAACATTCTGGTATTTTCTGTTTTCCATTTTAGCTATTCTGATGGGATTACAGTTTATCTTATTATGGTTTTAATTTGAACTCAGTAAACTAATGAAGTTCAACACTTTTTCATATTGTATATTGGCCATTTGGACACTTACTTCTTTTGTGAAATTTCTGGTAAAGTCTTCTGTCAAGATTACATTGTCCAGTAGATATTCGTTAAGTACTGTGGATATGAGCTCATTTTGAGATATACATATTGCAAATATCTACCCCCACAGTGTAGGTTGCCTTTTCATCTCCACAATGATAGCTTTTGATGAACAGAAGTTTCAGATTTTAAAACAGTACCATTATTCATTTTTTAAAAATTGGTTAGTGTTTTCCATATGCTGTTTAAGAAACCTTTGCCTACTTTAGTGTCATCCATGTAATCCCCTATGTTTTATTATAAACTCTTTATTGTTTTACCTTTCACATTTAGAACTTCAATCTATCCAGAACTGAGTTTTTTTATGGTGTGTACCAGGTAGGTGTGAAGATTCACTTTATGTATATACACACACACACATACCAAAGAGACCCAACATTATTTATTGAAAAAATTTTCTTTCTCCACTCTATTAAGAATCACCTTTGTCATAAGCCAGCTGACTATATGTATATGTTTCTTTCTGAAATTGTCTCTTTTCTGTTGGTTCGTTCTTATTCAAATATCACAGTCTTAGTCACTGTGGCTTTATATAGGTATCTGGAATTGTAAGCCCTCCAGCTTTCTCCTTTTTAAAGATTGCCTTGGCTTTTTTGGTTCAAAGAATTTTCATATTAACTTTATAATTAGCTTTCAGTTGTCTAAAATAATAGTAATAGCCTACTGACATTTTGATTAGGATTGAATTGAATTTATAATTTGGAAATAATAGACCTCTTTACAAGATTGAGTCTTCTGATCTATGTACATCCATATCGCTGTTTAAGTCATTTTTTTTTAACATACTAAAATGTGACAGTGTTCTTACCCTTTATGGCAAGAGCTTTTTGAGCCTTGTTTTAGAATTCTTTCCCTACCTTTAAATCATGAAGATATATTTTTCTTAAAGCTTAACTGTTTTGCCTTTCATGTTTTGTTTTAGAGTACACCTGACATTGACTTTTGTAAACAGTGAGGATTTGGGGCTATGGGATTTTTTGTTTTTAACTTTATTAGATACTCAAATGTGGGATATGCTTTTATAGTGTTTCTTTTACCATGAATTTTCCCTTGTTCCCTTTGCTACTGGAAATCCTGTTAATGGAATGTTGGACCTCCTAAACGAATCTACTTATTCCTTTTAATATTCTCTATCTTTGTGTTTCTCTGGATTATCTTTATTGTGTGTGTTTTTTCTTTTTTCTAACTTTGTATATTTATTTTTTAACTTTAGGTTCAGGAGTACATGTGCTGTTTTGTTATATAGGTAAATTGTGTGTCACAAGGGTTTGGTGTGCACAATATTTCATCACCCAGGTAATAAGCATAATACCCTACAGGTAGTTTTCTGATTCTCTGTCTCCTCCCAAACTCCACCCTCAAGTAGGCTTCAGTGTCTGTTGTTCCCTTCTTTGTGTCCGTGTGTACTCATTGTTGAGCTCTTGCTTATAACTGAGAACATGTGGTATTTGGTTTTCTGTTCCTGAGTTATCTCTTGCAGGATAATGACCTCCAGTTCCGACCATGTTACTGCAAAAGACATGATCTTGTTCTTTTTTATGGTTGTGGTATATATGTGCCACAATTTTCTTTATCCAGTCTACCATTGATGGGCATTTAGATTGACTCCATGACTTTGCTGTTGTGAATAGTGCTGCAATGAACATACATGTGCATGTGTTTTTACAGTAGAATGATTTATATTTCTTTCTGTATATACCCAATAGTAGGATTGCTGGGTCAAATGGTACTTCTGTTTTGTTTTTTTTTTAAAATAATTTATTTATTTTACTTTAGGTGCATACTATATCCGGCATTTCTCCTAGTGTTATGCCTCCCCACCCTCCCCACCCTCCATTGTCTCTCCCCTATCCCCCCCAACTGTCCCCTATGTGTGATGCTCCTCTCCCTGAGTCCACGTGTTCTCGTTGTTCAACACCCACCTATGAATGAGAACATACGGTGCTTGGCTTTCTTTTCTTTGGTCAGTTTGCTGAGAATGATGGTTTCCAAATTCATCCAAGTCCCTACAAAGGACATGAACTCATTGTTTATTATGGCTGCATAGTATTCCATGGTGTAGATGTACCACATTTTCTTTGTCCAGTCTATCATTGATGGGCATTTGGGTTGGTTCCAGGTCTTTGCTGTTGTACACAGGCCTGCGATGAACATACAGGTGCATGTGTCTTTATCGTAGAACGATTTATAGTTCTTTGGGTATTAACTTCTTTGAGAAACTGGCACACTACTTTCCACGATGGCTTAACTAACTTACATTTCCACCTGCAGGGTATAAGTGTTCCTTTTTTCTGCAAACTCACTGACATATGTTATTTTTTGACTTTTTAGTAATAGCCATTCTGACCGATGTGACATGGTAATCTTGTTGCGGTTTCAATTTGCATTTCTTTTATGATTAATGATCTGCATTTTTTCATATGCTTGTTGGTAACATGTATGCCTTCTTTTGGAAAGTGTTCATGTGCTTTGCCCACTTTTTAATGTAGTTGTCATTTGCTTGTTAATTTGCTTAAGTTCCTTGTAGATTCTGGGTATTAGCTCTTGGTCAAATACATAGTTTGCAAATATTATCTCCCATTCTGCAGGTTGTCTGTTTACTCTGTTGACAATTTATTTAGTTCTATAGAGATTCTTTAGTTTAATTATGACCCATTTGTCAATTTTTGTTTTGTTGCAATTGCTTTTGGCATCTTCATCATGAAATATTTGCCAGGGTCTATGTCTAGAATGTTATATTCCTTAGGTTATCTTCCAGGGTTTTTATAGTTGTAGGTTTTACGTTTAAGTGTTTAATCTATCTGAGTTGATTTTTGTATATGGCAAAGGAAAGAGTCCAGCTTCAACCTTCTGTAAATGATTAGCGAATTTTCCCAGCACCATTTATGGAGTAGGGAGTCCTTCCCCCAATTGCTTGTTTTTGTTGACTTTGTCAAAGATCAAATAGTTGTAGGTGGCACTATTTCTGGGCTTTCTACTCTGTTCCATTGGTCTTTGTGTCTATTTTTATACCAGTAATAGGCTGTTTTAGTTACTGTATCCTTGTAATATAATTTAACGGTGGGTAAGGTAATGCTTCCAGCTTTGTTCTTTTTCTTAGCTTTGCCTTAGCTATTAGAGCTCCTTTTTGTTTCCATTTGAATTTGAAATAGATTTTTCTAATTCTGTGAAGAATGTCATTGGTAGTTTGATAGAAATAGCATTGAATCTGTAAATTGCTTTGGGCAGTATGGCCATTTTAATAATATTGATTTCCTATCCATAAGCATGGAATTTTTTTCATTTGTTTGTGTCATCTCTGATTTCTTTAAGCAGGGTTTTATAATTCTCACAGAAATGTTTTACCTCCCTCGTTAGCTATATTTCTAGGTATTTTCTTCTTTTTTTTGTGGCTATTGTGAATGAGGTTATATTCTTGATTTGGCTCTCAGCTTGGACGTCGTTGGATTATAAAAATGTTAATGATTTTTGTACATTGATTTTGTATCCTTGAAGCTTTGCTGAAGTTGTTTATCAGATCTAGGAGATTTTGCACCAAGATTATAGGGTTTTCTAGGTATGGAATTGTATCATCTACAAACAGATAACTTGGCTTCCTCTCTTCCTATTTGGATTCTTTTTCTTTCTTTCTCTCGTCTGATTGCTCTGGCTAGGACTTCCAGTAGTATGTTAAAAAGGAGTGGTGAGAGTGAACATCCTTGTCTTGTTCTGGTTTTCAAGGGGAATGCTTTCAACTTTTGCCCATTCAGTATGAAGCTTCAGAGATAATTCAGAGTATACTATAGGACTGATATTGGCAAGCCCGACCCAGTGACACAGATGGGCAAGTCTCCACGCAGTTCCCAATTCTGAGGGGGTGGAGCCCTTCAGAACCTGCTGTGGGAAGGAGTGTGGCATGCTTGTCCAGCTGGGACAGATGGATACATCTTCCAACTGTTCCCTGTACAGAAGGGATAGCTACTGAGCTATGGCAGAGAGGGAGTGGGGCTAAGACAGAGTCCCTGCAGGATCTGTTGTGAGGTGGAAGTCATCAAACCTGTCCCACTGGTTGAGACAGACAAATCTCTCAGAAGATCTTTATGTCTTTGGGACAGCTCCCTGACTGTACTGAGAGGGGCTAGATCTTATATTCTGCCACTTTAGGATCTGCTGAGATGAAGGCTGGAAAGCCTGTCATAAAGCCTGAGATGGCAAGTCTCCCAGAATTTCTATGCATGGACCAGATAACTCTCAGGCTGCAACAAAGGACTGGAGTCAAGACTGGGCCCCTTCAGAATCTACTGTGGGACACAGCCCAGCAAGCTAGTCCCAGTGGCACAGATGGGTGAGTTTCTTTCTGAGTCCTCATGTGAGCAGTAGTAATCTAGGACCACAGCTGAGGGAGACTGGAGCTGAGTTACAGGGTAATTTTTGGATTCACCGACAAGACCAATGTTGGCAGGCTAATAGGCCTGTCTGCCAAAGAACTGGTGTGTGATTCCTCCTGGGTCCTTCAGCAGATGGCTTTGGTAGCCGGCTCAAGGCCAAATGGGATTGTAGCAAAGCCATCTGGGTAATGAGACCATTTCTGGGTTTGAACCTGGGAGCACAATCAGTGGGTCTTCCACCTGGGTGCAAGTCTGCACTCTCAGAACAATTCTCCTTGGTCCTGAGCACTACTGCCATTTCATGATCACATACTTGAGGCTCTCATAAAGAGACTTTTGTCTGCAGATGGGTACAAAATTCTTCTTGTGAAGGCATATGAGCAGATGACCTTTTTTTTCCTTCTTCTAAAAGAAAAAGGGATATATGTGCAGAACACGCAGGTTTGTTACATAGGTATATATGTGTGTGGCTTGCTGCACCTATTGACCCATCCTCTTAAGTTCCCTCGGGTCATCCTCCACTCTCCAAAGGGCCCTGGTGTGTTTTGTTCCTCTCTATGTGTCCATGTGTGACCTTGAATTTTGATATCTTGTTGATGTCACCTCCTAGCACCCTTTTTATTATCCATTTCTCTGCTGACAGGTATTTGGCTATCATGAATAAAGCTGTTCTAAACATTTGGTGTGTCTTTTTGCATACACGCAGTTTCGTTACTTTTCAGTAAATACTAAAACATTGACTTGTTGTTTCACAGTGTTGCTGTATGATTAACTTCATGAGAAACTGCCAGAATAATTTCAAAAATGATCATACAATTTTTTACTCCCACCAACAAGAAAATAATTGAGGGTAGTTCACATACTCACCAACAATGGGAACAGTCAGTTTATTTAATTTTATTCATTTTTATTGTGATGGTTAATTTTATATGCCAACTTGACTGGGCCATGGAATGCCCAGATATTTGGTTAACATTATTTTCATGTATGTCTGTGAGGGTATTTCTAGATAAGATTAACAATTGAATTGATGGACTGAGTAAAAGAGATTTCCATCTCTCAAAAAGACCCTAATGGGTCTTTATATGATTTGAACGTCCTGCCCAAATATTATGTTGAATTGTACTTCCCAATGTTGGAGGAAGGGGCGGGTGGGAAGAGTTAGGATCATTAGGGTGGATCCCTCATGAATGACTTGAGCCATTCATCAGTTTGATGATAAGTGAGTTGCACTCTAAGTTCACAGAAGATCTGGTTGTTTAAACATGTGTGACACCCACCCACCCCACCTCTCACTCTCTGTCTTGCTTCTACTCCCACATGTTCTCTTTTTGCCTTCTGCCATGATTGTGAGTTTCCTGAGGTCTCCCCAGAAGCCAATGCTGGTTATGTACTTCCTAAATAGCTGCAGAACCATGAGCCAACTCAACCTCTTTTCTTATAAGTTACCCAGTGTTAGGTATTTCTTTTTTCTTTCTTTCTTTTTTTTTTTTTTTTTTTTGACTAAGTCTCACTCTGTCGCCAGGCTGGAGTGCAGTGGCATAATCTAGGCTCACTGCAACCTCCACCTCCTGGGTTCAGGCATTTCTCCTGCCTCAGCCTCCCGAGTAGCTGGACTACAGAGGCATGCCACCACGCCCGGCTAGCTTTTTGTATTTTAGTAGAGATGGGGTTTCAGCATGTTGGACAGAATGATCTTGATCTCCTGACCTCTGATCCACCTGCCTGGGCCTCCCAAAGTGCTGGGATTACAGGTGTGAGCCATTGTGCCCAACCAGGTATTTCTTTATAGCAATGCAAAAATGGCCTAATACAGAAAATTGGTACTGAGAGTGGGCCACTGCTATAAAGATATCTAAAAATGCAGAAGCAGCTTTGGAACTAGATAACGGGTAGAGGTTGGGGGAGTTTGAAAGGCTAAGAAGACAGGAAGATAAGGGAAAGCTTATAACTTCTTAGAGACTGATTAAATGGTTGTGACCAAAATGCTAATATAGTGGTACAGTTAGTGAAGGACAGGCTGACAAGGTCTTCAATGGAAATCAGGAAATTAGTAAAAACTGGAGCAAAGGTCACACATGTTATGCCTTAGCAAAGAGCTTGGCTGGATTGTGTCCATGCCCTAAGTATATATGGAAGCTTGAACTAGAGAGTGATGACTTAGGGTATCTGGTGAAAGAAATTACTAAGCAGCAAGGTGTTCAAGATGTGGCATGGCTGCTTCTAACAGCCTACATCCAGATGGGGGAACAAAGAAATCATTTGGAACTTATATTTAAAAGTGAAGCAGAGTGTAAAAGTATGGAAAATTCGTAGCCTGGCCATGTGGTAGTAAAGAAAAGCCCATTTTCAGGAGAAGAAATTCAAGCAGGCTGCTGAGCAGCGATTTGCTAAAGAAATTTGAATAAATAAAAAGGAAGCAAATGCTGATAGCCAAGACAATGGAAAAAAAGGCCTCAAAGGCATTTCAGAGTTCTAAAAGGCAGCACCTCCCATCACAGGAGCTGAAGCCTAGGAGGACAGGATGGTTTTGGGTCCTCCTAGGCCCAGGCTGCACTGCCTTAGCAGCCTTGGGACACTGCTCCCCACATCCTGGCCATTCCAGTTTCAGCCATGACTACAAGGGGCCTAGGTACTTCTTAGCTACCATTTTCAAAAATGCAAGCTGTAAGCCTTGACGGCTTTCATATGGTGTTGACCCTTTGGGTGTGTAGAGTGCAAGAATTAAGGAGGCTTGACCTCCACCTAGATTTCAGAAAATGAACAAGAAAGCCTGGGTGTTGCTGCAGGGGCAGAGCCCCTGAAGAGAACCTCTACTAGGGCAGTACAGATGAGAAATGTGAGGTTGGAGCCTCTACACAGAGTTCTCACTAGGGGACTGTGAGTGGACCTGTGAGAAAGGGGCCCTCATCTTCCAAATCCAAGAATGATAGATCCACCAGCATCTTGTATCCTGGTCCTGGAAAAGCCACAAGCACCAAACACCAGCCCATGAGGGCAGCTGTGAGGGCTATACCCTGGAAAGTCACAGAAGCAGAGATGCTCAAGGTCTTGGGAGCTCACACCTTGCTCCAGTGTGCCTTGAATGTGGGACACTGAGTCAAAGGATACTATTTTGGAGGTTTAACATTTTTAATGACTGCCCTGCTGGGTTTTGAACTTACATGAGGCCTGCAGTCCATTTTTTTTGGTTGATTTCTCCCTTTGGAAATGAAACTATTTATCGATTGCTTATACCCTCATTGTATATTGGAAGTAATTAATTTGTTTTTATCTTACAAGCTCATAGGTGGAAAGGACATGCCTTATTTCAGAGGAGACTTTGGATGTTGGACTTTTGAGTTAGTGCTGGAATGAGTTGGAGGACTGTGGGAAAGGCATGATTTATAGCTATAGTATTTCTTAGTACCCCTTTTGCTCTATTCCATAGGTTTCAGTATGTGATGTTTTCATATATTTTGTTTCAGGAAAAATTTAAACTTTCTTCTTTATTTCTTCATTGACTCACTGGTCATTCAGAAGTATATTGCTTACTTTCCTTGCATTTCTATAGTTTTCAAAATTCCTTTTGTTATTGATTTCTAGTTTTCTTCCATTGTGATCAGAGAAGATGCTTGATATTATTTCAATTTTTCTGAACTTATTAAGACTTGTTTTGTGGTCTAACATATGGTCTGTCTTTGAGAAATATGTGTATTGTGCAGCTGCTGGATGAAATGTTCTATAAATATCTATGAGACCCATTTGGTCTCTAGTGCTGATTAAGTCAGATGTTTCTTTTCTATCTGGATGATCTATCCAATGCTGAAAATGGAATGTTGAAGTCTTCAAGTATTATTGTATTGGAGCCTATTTCTCTTATTTCTAACAATATGTGCTTTTTTATATCTGCTGTGCTCTCATGTTGTGTGCATATATGTTATAGCCCTTGTTTAATTGACCCATTTATTATATAAATTTTTTTGTCTTTTTATAGTTGTTTTGAAATCTATTTTGTCTAATATAAGTATAGCTACTCCTGTTCTTTTTTAGTTCCATTAGCATAATATTTCTTTTTCATTTTTTTATTTTTAATCTATGTAAGTCTTTATAGATGAAATGAGTTTCTTGTAGGCAACAGATTGTTAGGTCTTGTTTTTTATTTATTCAGCCACTCTATATTTTTGATTAGAGAGTTTAGTACATTTACATTAATGTTATTGATAAGTAAAGTCTCACTTCTGCCATTTTATTACTTGTTTTCTGGTCTTTTCCTCCTTTCCTTTCTTTCTGTCTTCCTTTTACTGAAGGTAATTTTCTCTGGTGGTACGTTTTTGTTTTTTGCTTTTTTGTGTGTGTATCTGTTGTATGTTTTTTACTTGGATGTTATCATGAGGATTGCAAATAATATCTTATAACCCATTATTTTAAACTGATCACAACTTAACACTGATTGCGTAAGCAAACCAACAAGCAAGATAAAACTAATAAAAACTCTACATTTTAACTCCATTTCTTAACTTTTTAACTTTTTGTTTCTATTTATATCTTATTATCCTGTCTATATCTTGAACAGTTAGTTGCAGTTATTATTTTTTCAGGTATTTTTATTTTTATTCCTTGATAGGGTCTCGCTTTGTCATCCAAACTGGAGTGCGGTGGCATGAACATAGCTCACTGCAACCTCAACCTCCCAGGCTCAAGTGATCCTCCTGCCTCAGATTCCTGAGTAGCTGGGGCCATAGGTGTGCACCACCTTGCCTAGTTAATTTTTGTATTTTTTGTAGAGATGGGGTTTCATCATATTGCCCATGCTGGTTTTGAACTCCTGAGCTCAAGTGGTCCACCTGCCTCAGCTTCCCCAAGTGCTGGCTGGGATCACAGGCATGAGCTACCACCCCTAGCATATAGTTATTCTTTTGGTTAAATTCATCTTTTTGTCTTTCAACTCAATACATGTGGAATTATACCCCACAATTACAGCGTTGTAATAGTTTGTGGTTTTCTGTGTGTTTGCTATTACCAGTGAGTTTCCTACCTTCAGATGATTTCTTATTGCTCATTAACATTCTTTTCTTTCAGATTGAAAAACTCCCTTTAGCATTTCTTGTAGGACAGGTCTGGTGTTGGTAAAATCCCTCAGCTTTTGTTTGTCTGGGGAAGTCTTTATTTCTCCTTCATATTTGATGAATATTTTCACTGGATATACTATTCTAGGTTAAAAGTTTTTTTCCTGCAGTACTTTAAATATGTCATTTCATTCTCTCTTAGACTGTAAGGTTTCCAGTGAGAAGTCTGCTGCTAGATGCACTGGAGATGTATCGTATGTTATTTGTTTCTTTTCTCTTGCTGCTTTTAGGATTCTTCTTTTATCCTTGATGTTTGAGAGTTTGATTATGAAATGTCTTGAGGTAGTCTTACTTTGTTAAATCTGCTTGGTGCTCTATAACCTTCTCGTACTTGAATATTGATATCTCTAAGTTTAGGAAAATCTCTGTTTATATCTCCTTGGAATAAACTTTCTACCCTGACCCCCCTTCTCTACATTTAGTTTAAGGGCAATAGCTTTTATATTTGCCGTTTTTGGGGCTATGTTCTAGATCTTGTCAGAGTGCTTCATTGTTTCTTATTTTTGCTTATTTTCCTCTGACCATGTATTTTCATATAGGCTGTCTTCAAGCTCACTAATTCTTTCTTATGCTTGATCAATTATGCTGTCAGAAGACACTGATGCATTCTTCATTATGTGAGCTGCATTTTAAAGTCCTGAATTTCTGCTTGATTCATTTGAATTCTTTCAATCTCTTTGTCAAATTTATCTGATAGGATTCCAAATTCCTTCTCTCTGCTATCTGGAATTTAATTGAACTTCCTCAAAACAGCTATTTTGAATGATTTGTCTGAAAGGTCACATATTTCTGTCTTCCTGGGATTGGTCCCGGTGCCTTATTTTATGCATTTGGTGAGGTCATGTTTTCCTGCATGGGCTTGATGCTTGTGAACATTCATCCATGCCTGGGCATTGAAGAGTTAGGTATTTATTGTAGTCTTCATGGTCTAGGCTTATTTGTACCCATCCTTCTTGGAAAGATTTTCCAGGTATTTGAAGGGACTGGGGTGTTGTGATCTAATTATTTGGTCACTGAAGCTGCAGCTGCTTTAGAGGCACCCCAAGCCCAGGAGTGCTGTGGCTCTTGCAGACTTATAGATGTACCCCCTTGCTGGTCTTGAGTAACATCTTAGAGCATTCTCTAGATCAGAACAGAGACTCTTTTTTCCCCCTTAATTTTCTCCAAACAAATGAGATCTCTTCCTCTCCCACTTTCTCTCCCAAAGGCTCTGTACTCGGTAGGTGGTAAATCTTTCCTTTCAGGGAAGTGGAATCCCCTCAGCCCCACATGGCTCTGAATATGCCATCCAGGAGCCAAGGCCTGGAGTCAGCAACCTCAGTAATGCCTTTGTAATTATATTCTACCATGACTGAGCTGGTACCAATGCCAGAAGTCAAAGTCCTTCTCATTCTTCCCTTCCCTTTCCTCAAACAAAGGAGTCTCTCCATGATCACCACCACCATAAACTTGTGGCACAAGTGCCTGGCTATCACCGATGTTCATTGAAGGCCCAAGGACTCTTCAATCAGCTTGCAGTGAATGCTTTCAGTGCCTAGCTCTCCCTTTAGGGAAGTGGGCTTCCCTCTAGCCCAGGGGAGCCCCAGAAATACCATCTAAAAGCCAAGGCCTGGAATCAGGGACCCAAGTAACCCACTTGATGTTCTACTCCACTGTGGCTGACCTGGTACCTAAGCAGCAAGAGAAAGTCTCCTTTACTCTTTCCTCTTCTTTCCTCAACCAGAAGGATTCTCTCTCTGAAGCCACCACAGCTGGGAATGTGCTGGGTTACACTTAAAGCCAGCATGGCTCTGAGGCCCAGAGTGAGCATTTCCTGGGTACTACTACTAATTATTCAGGGCCTAAGAGCTCTTTAATTAGCAGGTGATGAATTCTGCCAGGAATGAGTCCTTCCCTTCAAGTCAGCAGGTTCCATTTTGGCCTAGGGTGTGTTTACAAATGTTGTTCAGGAGCTAGGGCTTGGAATCTGAGCCATAGGATTCTTCTTTTTTGTTCTCTTCTACTGTGACTGTGCTGCTATCCAAGTTGTAAGAGATAGCTTTACACTCTCTCCTCTCCTCAAGCAAAAGGAAGGGGTTTCTGCTGGAGCTGCAAACTATGCTTCCTGGGTTTAGGGAAGCGGGGACATAGGGGCTCCTTTGGCTTCCCCAGCTAGCATCTCACTAGGTCACTTTCACCCAAGTCCACTGTCTCTGAGTCCAGCACAGCAATAAGACTTGCCCAGGAATTGCAGTTCTTGTGGCCTAGACCACCTTTTATTTAGGACCCCAGAGTGCTTGGTGGTACCACTTGCTGGAACTCAAGCTCTGACTGCTGGGATAGATGATTCCATTAGGATTTAGCCTGGTCAAGATAGTAAGACCCCATCTTTTAAAAAAAGTAAAGAGATACAATTAGATTTAAGAGAAGGCTTATATTTCATCACTGAAGTGGGGGATTATTTTTCCTCTTTCCTATTAAACTGAACAAAGGAAAAAGATTCTCCTGCTTCTGCTGGCAGATATCTAGCAGATAGCCATTTTACGATAGGCAGCGAAGCAGAGCTGAGAAATAGAAAGAACCTGAATCCTTGGTGACATGATTGAGTTGCTGACACAACCAGTTCTGAGGCCTACTCATCTCTGGACTTGCCGTTATATGAATTAAGAAATGTTCTTATTGTTTGGAATCAATTTCAAGGAATATCTATCCTGCACCCATACATTTTAAGTTATTACCAATTCACCCGCTAGTAATCACAGCCAGTCTTTTTCATGGTCCACTGAGTTATGTTTTCTTCTGAAGAGAGTTCTCTTTTCCCTCTTTGGCAAGGTGGCAGGTCATAGCCAGACCTACTGTACTGAACACTCAAGTAGAATCAATGATATAATAAAAGCTAGGATATGGAAGCATATATGCTCTAGTACAACACAGATTTTCTCTTTCTTTTTTTCTTTTTTTTTTTTTGAGACAGAGTCTCACTTGGTTGCCCAGGCTGGAGGGCAGCGGCACAATCTCTGCTCACAGCAACCTCCGTCTTCCAGGTACAAGCAATTCTCCTGCCTCAGCCTCCCAAGTAGCTGGGATTACAGGTGCATGCCACCATGCCCAGCTAATTTTTTTTGTAGTTTTAGTAAAGACAAGGTTTCACCATGTTGGCCAGGCTGGTCTCAAACTCCTAACTTCAGGTGATCCACCCACCTTGGCCTTCCAAAGAATAGATTTTCCCATATGAAAATAATGTGCCTCCACAACACAACATATCTACAACCATCTGATCTTTGACAAACCAGACAAAAACAAGCAATGGGGAAAGGATCCCCTGTTCAATAAATGATGTTGGGAAAGCTGGCTAGCCATGTGCAGAAAGCAGAAACTGGACCCCTTCCTGACACCTTACACTAAAATTAACTCCAGATGGATTAAAGACTTAAACATAAGACCTAACACCATAAAAACCCCAGAAGAAAATCTAGGCAAAACCATTCAGGACATAGGTGTAGGCAAGGACTTCATGGCCAAAACACCAAAAGCATTGACAACAAAAGCCAAAATAGACAAATGGGACCTAATAAAACTCCACAGCTTCTGCACAGCAAAAGAAACAGTCACTAGAGTGAATTGGCAACCAACAGAATGGGAAAAAATTTTTGCAGTTTACCCATCTGACAAAGGGCTGATATCCAGAATTTACAAAGAACTAAAACAGATTTACAAGAAAAAAAACTAACAAGCCCATTCAAAAGTGGGCAAAGGATATGAACAGATACTTTACAAAAGAAGACATACATGAAGCCAACAAACATATGAAAAAATGCTCATCGTCACTGGTCATCAGAGAAATGCAAATCAAAACAACATTGAGATAGCATCTCACGCCAGTTAGAATGGCGATCATTAAAAAATCTGGAGACAACAGATGCTGGAGAGGATGTGGAGAAATAGGAACACTTTTGCACTGTTGGTGGGAGTGTAAATTAGTTCAACCATTGTGGAAGACAGCGTGGCGATTCCTCAAGGACCTAGAAATAGCAATTCCATTTGACCCAGCAATCCCATTACTGGGTATATATCCAAAGGATTACAAATCATTCTACTATAAGGACACGTGCACACGAATGTTCATTGCAGCACTGTTTACAATAGCAAAGACCTGGAAAAAACCCAAATGCCCATCAACGATAGACTGGATAGGGAAAATGCGGCACATATACACTATGGAATATTATGCCGCCATCAAAAACGATGAGTTTGGGTCCTTTGTAGGGACATGGATGAACCTGGAAACCATCATTCTCAGCAAACTGACAGAAGAGCAGATCAAACACCGCATGTTCTCACTCATAGACAGGTGTTGAACAATGAGAACACATGGACACAGGGAGGGGAGCACTACACACTGGGGTCAGTTGGGGGGAAATAGGGGAGGGACAGTTGGGGGTGGGGAGCTGGGGAGAGATAGCAAGGGGAGAAATGCCAGATGTAGGTGATGGGGAGGAAGGCAGCAAATCACACTACCACGTGTGTACTTATGCAACAATTTTGCATGTTCTTCACATGTACCCCAAAACCTAAAATGCAATAAAATAAATAAATGGGGAAAAAAAAAAGAAAATAATGTGCCTCCTAACCAGCCCAAGTAGCATAAAAGATACCAACTGATTGGTCTATGTCTACCAGCCTGGCAGATTTTATTTCATTTGGAGCCACACCGATCACTAAGGTGTACTGTTGTAAAAAATATTAGGATGTATCAGAGAGGCATCTCCACTAACTTGCATCCTTCATCTCATATAATTTTGCTGGTTTGGTAATCTACAAAGTGAAAGTCACTTTGGACTAAATCCAAGTTGTCATTCTTATCAGTATTTGAACTTGGAGCATGTGTTCTGGTTTAGAGCTGTGTTTTTTTTTTTTACTAACCAAGTTAGTGGGTGTGGGTGTGGAAGATGGCCACATGATTCTCAAGGCAGGTATTCTTTTTTCTCAGATATACCTCAGATGACATATGGCTTATCTTTGTACCATATCCAACACTGTTTTAGTCTTCAGTTTTAGGACTGGTTATTTTCTACCTAAAGGAATGGGACTGCGTACAGGGATAGAAACAAAAGAAATAGGAAGCAGTAATGAGCATGATGAGTAAGAGATGTCTCAATAGTATACTTCTTTATCAGAACTCTTCTAATATTTTGTTAAATATGCCATACCAGGATTCAATCCACCTACTTGGGGGATGTAAACTGTTCCTGGGCAGATGAAAAAAGCTGAAGTCCACAATACAGTGACTAATCCTAAAACCTTTACTTCCCTCACAGAAAATCACATTCATATTTACTTCTCCATTTTCCCCCAGCAGCTATTTCAATCAATTCCAATATGAAGATTGCAAAGGTAAAGACCCCCACTCAGTTCGCGTCTCTTAGAATTTGGCTATATTACTGAAATTTATTAGAAGTTTTTTTGACTTACTAGTATGCTTTCTGGCATGTTACAAGATCAGGCACCGTTTCTGTTAACTTTTCCATTCTACTGAAGATCTTTATATTTTCTTATAATTCTAATATTTCAACTGAGGAGTATGGACTTAAAGACCAATAACCATGACAGATTCAGCCTCTGATATTTCTAGAGGTAAATTTCCTTATTACTTTGTGAGAAAAACCATTCTGTTAATGGGTATCTTTAATGACAAGAAACTTATTCCCTGCATTGTGTTAATAATTGCCTTCCCAAAACTTCCCTCTGGAACAATGCATAATAGATCTACTTCCTTTTCCAGAGGACTAGATTTAAATGTATAAAGAGATATATATTTCTCTTTCCAGGCATTGTGAACATATCTAGTAACTTTATATGTTTCTTTGAATACTTTTGGGATTTAAATGTTTGTAGACATCATCTAGATAACTTCATATTCATACAAGGAGGTAAGCGAGGCTCAAAACAGTTGATGAGGGAAACATCTACTTTAAATGCCAATTAATTAATGTGGAAGAAAAGACAGAATTAGGACAATAGCATTTCTCAAATTCTAGTTAACTTACTGGTTCTGACAAGATTTATCAAGGTTAAAAATCCTTAGGCAAGTGGATGTTGGGACACTGGACCTTCATTTGGTGCCCACGCTGATATTACACAGAATAATTTCTAATCACAGGAGATAAAATTTCACAATAGCAGGTTCAGATTGTCATTGCTCCAGAGAATGTCAATCTTAGAAAATTAATAATAAATGTGCTAGAAGTTCTGTGTCCTCTGATGTAATACAATGAAGTACACAATATTATCTGATATTGTTCTATTCATGGTGTTTCACCTGAATCCAACAAGCTTTTACAGTCACTTCCACAGGGGATAAAGTAAGAGGACACAATCAGACAAATTCTTAAAAGATAGACTATTCCAGAGACCAACTGGCCTTTGGATTTCAAAAGTCATTTAAAAAAGATTATTCAAGATTAAACAACATAGGCGCATACACACACACACACACACACACACAATTCAAAAGATATACACTACAGTGTTAAAAATGGCAGTCTCTGGATGGTGGTATATGACATTATTTTTTTCCTTTGTCTATATTTTATATTTTTCTACAATGCACATGTATTGTTTCTCTAAATATCATTAAGAAAATTAATAGTCAACCTGGCAAAATAATTTGCCCAATCTGTATGAGATGCTTTTCAGACTCCTGCCATATTTGCTGTGCTCCCATGGTTGAACTCTTCTTTGCTATTGTCCTCCCTGAATTGTGAAGCTCACTATTTGGCAATATGCCTCAGATATAATATTTGCATGAGGTAAAATTTCTGACCTGGCCATTTTAAAGATTCTTAATAATGTTCAATTATGAAAGCAATTGAATACTACACTGCCTTTTTAGAAGTTCATTAACGTTGTTAGTTGTTTAGAATATACTCTGTTGACTATTTAGAATAGATGTCAAGAACATGGGCTCTGGAGATTTTAGGAAAATTGCTTAAACTTACTTAAGGCTTAATTTTCTTATCTGCAAAGTGAAGAAAATACCAGAACCTATTTTACAAAGGGTGGTCGCAAAGGTTAAATGAGATAACAGAGCAAAAGACTTGAGTATAATGTTTAGTTCACAGTATATACAAATAAAATGGAGCAATTTTAATGATTATTATGTTCATATAAAATAGCAGAATAAACATTGCATCATTTATACTCCCTCTAATAACTCAAAATTAATTTGACCAAAAGTATATTTAGCCAGTCTTGGTGAAAATATCTTTTAATCGAAAGAATAGGACTAAATAAGTAATTTTCTTCATCTGATAACTATACTACTATGTCTCTTTTTTTTTTTTCGAGACGGAGTTTCACTCATGTTACCCAGGCTGGATGGAGTGCAATGGCGCGATGTCGGCTCACCGCAACATCCGCCTCCTGGGTTCAGGCAATTCTCCTGCCTCAGCCTCCTGAGTAGCTGGGATTACAGGCACGCACCACCATGCCCAGCTAATTTTTTGTATTTTTAGTAGAGACGGGGTTTCACCATGTTGACCAGGATGGTCTCGATCTCTTGACCTCGTGATCCACCCGCCTCGGCCTCCCAAAGTGCTGGGATTATGTCTCTCTTTTTATTCCATCATGAATTCTTTAAATAACTCATTATCATTAGATATTTTGAGTGTTTAGGATCTGTGGGGTTCCAGAAAGCACCCACTTAAGTGGAATAACCCCAAGAATTCAGGATCAAGTTTCAAGTTTCTGGGACTTTCATAGTACAATGACATTCCTTGAGCATACACAAAATTTATTGAGGCCCTTGAATAATTGAAGGCCCTGAGGAGCTAATCAGAACTGAACAATTTGCTCTGTTTAGGGTGAATACAGTCACCACTAGCTAGTGGAATCCTGGTCCTCAAATGCAGAAGGCAATAATATCAGAATTTTATGAGAGCATCCATTAACCTGAACGTATAGACAGTTATCTATGTGAGAGGTAAAGTGGTAGAAACTAAGTTTAAAATATTTGATGTCCCTGCAAACCCTCTGGTTAGCTCAAGAACTGAAAAATAGAAGTGAATAACTTTATGGCCCTGCATGCTTCTGCTGTGCCACTCTGCAGCAAAACTTTAAAGTAAAAAATTTTAGAGTTTCACACTGGATATATTAAGAAAATCATTAATTTGGCTGCATATTAAACAAGATTCCTTCCGTTGCACGTAAAGAAACTCAAGCAATTTAAACAATAATGAAATGTATTGACTCAACACTGAGTCTAGAAGTAGAACAGACTTCAGAGTGGGCTTAGTTTGACAAGCACTAGCTTTCTTTCCCAAAGGTGGTTCTTAGGCTCTCTTCTCCTCTGTTGGCTTCACAAAATGGCAGTCCCAGGTTCACTAGTGCATGATTTCTTCCAACAGCTCTCACTTAAAAGTAAACAAACATTTTCCAGAAACTTTCAACAAGTTCTCCTTGACCTTTCTAGCCAGTACTGTGTCTTATCCCTCATTCCTGAACCAATCATTGGCAAAGGAATAATATTACTCCTGAAACACATAGCTTCTGGTAAGGGAGCCGTGGATGTGTATATGAAAATTAAGGTGCTCTTGGGAAGAGGGAAATAAATGTTTGGTAGGTAATCAATAAGGCATCATCAAAAAATTTTCCGGGGGTTGAATGGACCAGGAAAATTTTTTTCAGAAAATTAGTTTTTCAGAGAATACTTGGCTTTTTAAAAGTTAAGAAATACAAGAATCCACATCTTTTCTCATTTGATTTTCCCCTTGCTGAAATTATGATAATTTTGTTTTTGAGACAGTCTCTGTCGCCCAGGCTGGAGTGCAGTGGTGCGATCTTGGCTCACTGCAATCTCTGCCTCCCGAGTTCAAGCAATTCTCCTGCCTCAGCCTCCCAAGTAGCTGAGATTACAAGCACCCACCATCACATCTGGCTAATTTTTGTATTTTTAGTACAGGTGGGGTTTCACCATGTTGGCCATGTTGGTCTTCAACTCCTGACCTCAGGTGATCCACCCACCTTGGCCTCCCAAAGTGCTGGGATTACAGGCATGAGTCACCATGCCTGGCCTACAATAATAATTTTGAGTTGTGTAGACTATCTCCAGACAGGTTTTAGAATTCTCAAATGGTTCTGATCACTTTCAGATTGTTTGGAGTTTGGAAAAACCTAAGTGGTGATTTCCCCTTAAATTTTAGAAGATGAAATTTTTTTTAAGTGGAAATGCAGTCTGTATATCTAGACTTCAAAATGTTGTTATGTAACAACTAGTTGATGTTTGACAAGTTTTTGACACTCTTTAATGAGCATGTTTACATCTTTAATCTTATAAATTTACCAAGTACAAATCTGAGCACTAAGTATGGTAAGTTTGGCATTTTATCCTTAAACGGGCAGAAGGGCATCTAAATTCAGAAAACCACTTAACTTTTTAAAGTGAAAACATAACCACACACCTTAGTGATTTCAGTTTCAGCACTTTTTGTTTGGGTTTCACTTTTTTTTTTAAAACCAAATTAACAGCCACTTTTTTTTCTCTCTGTTACTAGGGATTTCTAAGTTATTGTTTATGGGGGAATAACTTGAGCTCAGCTGGATGCAAGTCTTAAGCTAGTGATGAGGTCTTAGGAAAGACATTTTGCCTCTCCAAATTGTAGTTTTATTTTCGGCCTGTTAGACTCAATGAATCATTTATTCATTCATTTAATGAACATCTATTGACTGCCTATTGTAATTTGGAGAATCAAAAAATAGTAACACATTGTCCTTGCTTTCAAGGAGTTCATAGTAAAGCGACACAGTTGGCACACAGCACAAGGAAATATTTCTAAGTACAGTGATGGAGATATGAATGGGGTCTTTTGGAAGTATCTGGAAGGGATACTTAAGTCATTTTCAGGTTGGAGATGAATGAAGGGAATGTTTCCTGGAGATCATGATATTTGAGCTGAGGATGAATAGACGCTAGTTAGGTAAAGGCTGGTTGGGGAGGAGTCGAAAAAATTCACAAAGAGAAGACAGTATGAACAAAGACATGAAGACACAGCCTGGTATAAAGGCACAATATAAACAATTCATGTGATTAGAGAAAACACTGTGAAGCAGAGCGTAGGAAAGAATAATGTTGGAAGTGTTGGAGAGGTGTGCAGGAACCAGAAGGCTTTGTGAGACTTTTTTCCTGTAGGTGATAATTCAATAAAAGATGTTATTTAAAGGTCAGAGGGAAACATATCAAATTTTTCTGACATCTTATCCTAGGCTTAATTTTACTTATTTTATATTTAACATTTAAAACAATAAGAAGGAAGTAGTCTATAGGGTTTACCCTATAATATTCTAGCTTCCCAATCTCACTACCACTATATCATTTTTAGTATGGTGCTAAGATATTTATTAAATATGAGCTTTTTTTTTCTTTATTTAACTGAGTCAAAAAGAGTTGTGAAGCTTTTTTGTTTCAAGGAAACACAATTGTTTTGAATTAGTAGAGTGTTTGTCCAAGGAGTTCAGCAAAGCCCAACTATTACCCTGGAGTATGCAACTCTCAGTATAGTTTTCTTTCTATTTTCATAAAGTTAACTGTTTCTCCGTATAAAACAAACTTAATAACTAGCAGGGTGATCCTTTGCCTTTGCATCCTCTGTCTATTACATATAAAACTTTTGATATTAAACATGATTTTTCTCCTCCATCATTTCCTTCTCCTCCTTCCCTTCCTCCCCCTCCTCCTTCTTTCACTTACAAAAGTCTCTCCTTAAGATGAAAATTCTAGAAATGAGATTCATTAAGCTATCATCAGATAATGAGAGCATGAATTATCTGACTGTTAGATGCTCACTGAAAAGGGAAATGTGCTTGCAGTCCAAGGTCAGGTGACCAAAGGTGGAAAAGTGCCTGGATGTCTAAGAAGGAAGAGCTAAACATACTCTCGGCCTCTTCACTGGAGAGAGCCACTTTAAACCAGCATGGTTTTTCTGATAAAGCAAGCCAGTGTTAAGAAGTACATAATCCTTAACCAAATAATTGAAGGATCTATTATTTTAAAGGGAGAAAGACTAAAGTCACTAAATAGAAGAACATTTCCTCATTATGACTGCAGGCAATGTTCTCTTAGAAAATAATAAAATGCTTGTCTTGGTGATATGCTCACCTTTCTTAGGTGCTCTAATAGAAAAAGTATTTTGCAGCACTCTATGATGGGGAAACTAACCTGAAATTGGAACATCTATAGTCGTCTTCATCCTTGATTATGGGATGAGTTTCCACATCCCAACTCTTTCTTTTTCTTGAATGAACAGATAAGAGATTCCATAATTCCTGGCAAAGAGTGGAACACATCTATCTCAGAACTTTCCAGGAGGGAAGGTTGGAGTCACTAAGGAATTGAAAGTTTGACTATGGAGGTTTGAATAAAGAGAGAATAGAGTGAGAGTTTTAAGGTAGTGAGGGAGAAAGCAAACCTTAGGAGCATCTTTCTCATCAGGCTTAAGTCCAGAAGTGCTTTCCCAGTTGCTCTATAAGTGAATACTGAAGTCAAAGAGAATTACTGTAACTTCTATTCTTCCTCACACCCTACAAGGCTGGCTTCATGGATGTGTAACCTATACAGTTGCACAGAACACATTATCAGCAAGGCCCTTCACTTGGTTTAATGCTCTAATCTTACTGTCTTGAAATTGTTACTTTTTTCTTTGGATTTATGTTTTTTAAGTGAAGTGCAGTACGATGATGGAGGCTGAACACAGGATATGGCAATAAGCATGTGTGCTGCCATTATTTGCCACCCCACTCACATAGAATGTTCAGCATGCCCCATAAGCACAGAATTTCTCTGGACCCATGATGAGTGGGAATTAAGTGAGACTCAAAGCTAGTTCCATCTATGTCTGAGTAAGCAGAAGCTGACAGCTGCAAGAGGCTGGGCTTTCTGTTTGAATTACAATGTGCTTTGAATGCAGAAAGAAGGCAGTGGTGAAGAGACAACTTATGGAATAGGAAAAAGTATTTGCAAATGATACATCTGATAAGAGATTAATATCAAAAAATATATAAGGAACTCAGATAATTCAATAGCAAGAAAATAAATAACCCAATTTAAAAATGGGCAAGGATCTGAATAAACATTAAAAAAACCATACACATGGCCAACAGGTATATGCAAAAAAGCTTAATGTCACTAATCATCAGGGAAATTCAAATTAAAATTGCAAGGAGATGTTCCCTCACACCTATTAGAACAGCTACTATCATAAAAATGAAAGATAATTGTTGGTAAGGATGTGCAGAAAAGGGAAGCTTTGTACACTATTGGTGGGAATGTAAATTAGTACAGCTTTACAAAAAACAGTCTAGAAGTTTCTAAAAAAATTATAAATAGAATTATCATATAATCCAGCACACCCACTACATCCAAAAAATTGAAATCTGTATATTGAAGAGATGTCTGCATGCCTATGTGCATTGCAGCTTTATTCACAATAGCCAATATGTGGAATCAACCTAAGTGTCCATCAACAGATAAATGGATGAAGAAAACCTGGTATATATGTATATACAATGTAATACTGTTCAGCCTTTAAAAAGAAGGAAATCCTGCAATTTGTGACAACATGGACGAATCTGAAGGATATTATGTTACACAAAATAAGCCAGGCAAGAAAGACCAGTGATCTCACTTATATGTAGAACACAAAAAAAGTCAAATTCATAGAAGTAGAGAGTAGAAAGTTGGTTACCAGGTGCTGGGAATATGGGGGATGGTGTGAGATGTTGGTCAAAGGATATAAACATTTCAGTTAGACAGGAGGAGCAAGTTCAGTAGATCTATTGTACAACATGGTGACTATAGTTAATAACAATGTACTGTATATTTCAAAATTGCGAATGGAGCAGATTTTAAGTGTTCTCACCATAAACAAATAGTAACTATTTCATATGTTTGTTGGCTGCATAAATGTCTTCTTTTGAGAAGTGTCTGTTCATATCTTTCACCATTTTTTGATGGGATTTTTCCTTGTAAATTTGTTTAAGCTCCTCATAGATTCTGGATATTAAACCTTTGTCAGATGGATAGATTGCAAAAATTCTCTCCCATTCTGTAGATTGCCTGTTGACTCCCATGATACTTTCTTTTGCTGTGCAGATACTTTCTTTTTCTTTAGCTTAATTAGATCCCATTTGTCAATTTTGGCTTTTTTTTTGAAATTGCTTTTGGTATTTTAGTCATGAAGTCTTTGCCCATGTGTATGTCCTGAATGGCATTGCCTAGGTTTTCCCGTAGGGTTTTTATGATTTTACATTTTACATTTAAGTCTTTAATCAATCTTGAGTTAATTTTTGTGTAAGGCATAAGGAAGGGGTCCAATTTCTGTTTTCCGCATATGGCTAGCCAGTTTTCCCAGCAGCATTTAATAAATAAGGAATCCTTTCCCCATTGCTTTTGTCAGGTTTGTCAAAGATCACATGGTTGTAGATGTGTGGTGTTAATTCTGAGGCCTCTGTTCTGTTCCTTGGTCTATATATCTATTTTGGTATCAGTACCATGCTGTTTTGGTTACTGTAGCCTTGCAGTATGGTTTAAGGTTAGGTAGTGTGATGACGCTCCCTTTGTTCTTTTTGCTTAGGATTGTCTTGGCTATACAGGTTCTTTTTTGGTTCCATAAGAAATTGAAAGCAGATTTTTCTAATTCTGTGAAGAAAGTCAATGGTAGCTTGATGGGAGTAGTATTGAATCTATAAATTACTTTGTGCAGTGTGGCCATTTTCATGATATTAATTCTTCCTATCCATGAGGATGGAATGTTTTTCCATTGGCTTTTGTTCTCTCTTTTTTTCTTGAGCAGTGGTTTGTAGTTCTCTTTGAAGAGGTCCTCATAACTGCTCATTAGAGAAATGCAAATCAAAACCACAGTGAGATACCATCTCATGCCAGTTAGAATGGTGATTATTAAAAAGTCTGCAAACAACAGATGCTGGTGAGGCTGCCAAGAAATAGGAATGCTTTTACACTGTTGCTGGGCATGTAAATTTGTTCAACCATTGTGGAAGACAATGTGGTAATTTCTCAAGGATCTAGAAGCAGAAATACCATTTGACCCAGCAATACCTTTACTGGGTCTATACCCAAAGGATTATAAATTATTCTCCTATAAAGAGCCACACTTATGTTTATTGCGGCACTATTTACAGTATCAAGACTTGGAACCCAAATGCCCATCAATGATAGACTAGATAAAGAAAATATGGCACATATACACCATGGAATTCTATGTAGCCATCAAAAAGAATGGGTTCATGTCCTTTGCAGGGACATGGATGAAGCTGGAAGCCATCATTCTCAGCAAACTGCAAACTAACACAGGAACAAAAAACCAAATACTGCATATTCTCACTCATAAGTGGGAGTTGAACAATGAGAACACATGGACACAGAGAAGGGAACATTGCTTACTGGGGCCTGTTAGGGGATGGGGGGCAACGGGAGGGAGAGCATTAGGACAAATACCTAATGCATGTAGGGCTTAAAACCTAGATGATGGGTTAATAGGTGCAGCAAACCACCGTAGCACATGTATACTATGTAACAAACCTGCACATTCTGCACATGTATTCCAGAACTTAAAGTCAAATTAAAAAAAAAAAAAATAGGCTGGGCTCAATGGCTCACGCCGGTAATCCCAGCACTTTGAGAGCCCAAGGCCAGCAGATCATGAGGTCAAGAGATTAAGAACATTCTGGCCAACATGGTGAAACCCTGTCTCTACTAAAAAATACAAAAATTAGCTGGGCGTGGTGGTGCACTCCTGCAGTCCCAGCTACTCAGGAGGCTCAGGCAGGAGAATTGCTTGAACCCAGTAGATGGAGGTTGCAGTGAGCTGAGATTGTGCCACTGCACTCCAGCCTGGCGACAGAGCGAGACTCTGTCTCCAAATAAATAAATAAACAAAAAGAAAATAATAAATAGTAACTATTTTAGGTAATGCAATTTATTAATTTACTTGATTTAGTCATTCCACAATGTATACACATTTCAAAACATGATGCTGCACACTACAAATACATAAAATTTGTCAAAAGTAAATGAAGAAAAGAAAAAATACTAATCAGAAAAAAAAATAAATTTCTTTCAAAAGAAGGCAATGGTGTGAAGAAACATGCACAACTCAGGTACACGTTCATATCCTTTCTTACTCATGTTATTTCGCTGTATTAGCTACTAAAACAATGACAATAAGTTGTTCCCTACTCATCAGCAACTTTAAGGTAGAGAGTGTTGGTAGAATGTGTGCAGATCAAGAAGTAAAATAAAAACAGTTGAGTTAGTTTTATGTAGTTATTCTGCCATTCTGGCAAGAACAATACACACATGTAAGTATGAGCTATGAAATATGAATTATGTAATTGCAGTGATTCCACATCCAAGGTCAATGATCTTATAATTGCATTTAAAACTACCATTGCACAATATAAAGATGAATGGTAAAATTCATGCTAAGAATTTTAAACTTTTTTTTTAATTTAGAACATTAAATAGCAAATAAAAGAATACCATGACAATTTGAGAGAGCCACTACTAAAGAAAGAAAAGAAGCTTTATGTTTTAATAGCACTAAAGTGACTCTTTTCCTGCTTTTTGAACAGACACTCCATATTTTCACTTTGCACTGGAGTCCACAAATTATGTAGCTCTCCCAAAATGTCATACCTCTGGAAACCTACCTGAATAGTCAATACAAATTATCGTATCTTTATGTCTTAACAGAACATATTTGGTATAGTGGGGTCTTTCTTTCCAGCTTGGCTCACCTCACCCATCCCAATAATCAGAAATAGGGAATAAAAAAGAATAAAATCATGTTCTTCACAGCCAGATAGATATAACTGGGGGCCATTATTCTGAATAACTCTGAAACAGAAAAATGAAATACTGCATGTTCTCACTTACAAGTGGGAGCTAAACAATGAATACAGATGGACAGAAACATAAATAATAATAGGCACTGGGGACTCCAAAAGGAGATAGGGTGAGAAGATAGGGTTGAAAAATTACCTAATGAGTACAAAGTTCACTATTGGGGTGATGAGTCCACCAGAAGCCCAGACCTCGCCATTATACAATATACCCTTGTAACAAATCTGCCCATGTATTCCCTGAATCTAAAATAAAATAAAATAAAAGGAAATAACAATAACAAAAGAAATAGGGCAGGGAGAACATTGCACTTCAACCCCAATGTATAGGCATTATGAAATTAAGCTTCCTTTCATATTAATAAAACTATAGAAATTCCATTTGAGTTGAGAGATAAGAAATTGAATTCCTTTATGGCCTCCACAAATAAGTAAGGTACCAACTTAGAAAAACAAAAGAGAAGGCCCAACCCACTATTTTTAACACTTGTAACTGTCACCGTTATATAGGGGACTATATATTTATCTCTAGATTTCACAAAAAGCAATCACAGACTTGTCTGTAATGAAATTCATACTCCTAAGATCTTGGCTCCAAATTTGAGAAATACTATCTCTATTAATTTCACGTTAGTTCAACAGCAAGTAACAGAATACCCCTCATCCCCACCTACAAAATAGTAGCTTCAGCAAGTTAGATGCTGTTTTCTTTCTGATTTATAAGTCTGGGAGTAAGTGATTCAGGGCTACGTTCTCAACAGTGTGAATGACCCAGGTGTCTTTTATTTTGTTGTTCTGCTTTTTATAACCTCCATCCCCAAGGTTGCCTTGAGATCCAAGATGTCCTTAGCCATCCAGTTTGTCTGCAGAAAAGCAGGAACAAAGAAATGAGAGGAAAAGGCATGCTCCCTTCTTTTAAGAAACTTTGAGAAATTGCACACACCACTTCAAATTACATGCCATTAGCCAGAGTTTAGACACATAGCCAGACTAGAGGCAAAAGAGTCTAGTAAATATAATCTTACGTTCCCAGCTTAAAATGTAGGGTTCTGGTACAGAGGAAAATCAGGTCCATGGGAGTTGTGGGAAATCATATTGTATTTTCAAGTCATCCATAACCCTACCTTTCTACAATGACCTCTCACCTCAGGACATCCCACTAGCACTGTGCCCAAAACATAATATAGTAGGTAGTTAATCAATGGATGTTGCTCAATTGGTTCATAAATTGTGATCATCTACATTTGTATAATTGTCTAATTCTTCTAATATGTACTAATTTTGATTGGTAGCGCAGGAGCAGATAAAAAAATATAATATGTGATAAAAATATTTTTAAAAATAATCAAACTCTATATGTCTTAGAAACTAAATTTATTTTCTTATGTCAGATGATGTGTTTAAAGTGTATTCTACCTTAAAATAATAGACAATCTTGAGTGTACATAGATAGTCCTTTGAGGTGCTTTTTAGAAGACTGATTTCTAAATTATATCCACAAAGATTTGGATTCAGAAAGTCTGGGCTTGGGCTCAGGAATCTGAGAAAGAGAGAGAGAGAGAGAAGAGAATCCTGGGTTCAGGGCGTCAAGAGAGTTAGAAAAGGCTTTCTAGAGAAAACGAAGGTTGAGCCCATGTTTAAATGTGAGGGCAGCAGTCTGATCAAATGAGCAGTAAGTAGCTAAGATAGAGGAAGCAACTGAAACACAGACACAAATAAAAGAAAAAAGCTGACTGTGTGTTTGACCCCTCCGTAGAAATGCAGGCTGCTCAGTATGGCTAGGGTATGGCTAGAAATGAGTCAGCACAGGTTGGTGGCAGATCATGGAGAACTCCGGCACCACACTCAGAGGCAGCATATTAGGATGCCAGTAGCTAGCTTCAAGCAAGGAAAGTAACATGATCAAAACTGTGGTCTTGAGAGATCACTTCGACAGCAGTTTGGAGGATGGTTAGTTGTGTGAAAGACGAGGCCATCACTACAGTGTAAACCAGAAATGAAGAACCTCCTAAGCAAAGGCAATCACCCTGGAGACGGCGAGGAGGCCCAGTGCAGTAGGAATGAGTGACTACTGGAAGTAGAGGGAAACTGAGAAGACAACCAAGGCTGGCTTCCAAGTCTTTTGACTGTAACAGATTAAAGCAAAAGGAAAAGAAACACACCTCGGTGAATACAATAGGGAACTTACTCCATTTGAAGTGCATAAGGAATATCTGAGTGGCAATCAGCTATGTGGGCCTATGGTTCTAATACTCAACACACACACACACGCACACACACGCACACACACACACACACACACACACAGAGAGAGAGAGAGAGAGAGAGAGATGGAGGGAGGGAGGGAGGGAGGGAGAGTATCGATGGCTGCTGTCTGTTAATCTTTGGGATCATCTCACATCAGGATGTTCTAGTATAAACCTTTCTGATAAAGTATGTCTAATGATGAATCAATACAAATGTGGAAATGGCCTTTTATTTTGGTCTTGTGGCTTAATTCCAAATAATTTGCTTCATGCTCCATCTTCACAAAAAGGCGTGGTCTAAACACCTGAAGGATCATTCATAACAGCTCTAGTTTCAGACTACTCTGTTTGGCATTGGTTGGGGGTCTAGTTCCTTCCATCTGACCAAGGTGTTACAGCCTACTCCAAAAACTATGCCATGGAGTGTTCTGGGACAGAATTCCTATTCTGAGATTGAGATGGGCCTGTTTGTACAGGGTACTAAAATGAAAGAATCCCAAATGCACAGCAAATTCATTTTTCCTGTACCCTAGTTATTGCATTTACAGAAACTCTTGATTTTGCAGTTTTGAAGAGTAGAATGTTTTTAAAGCAACAGTAAATTCTACAAGTCCCTTTAAGAAGAGGCCAAATACATTAGAGTGGGAAACAGTGTGCCATGCCTGTGAAGCTTGCAATTATACTTGGCTTTGCCTGGTGTTGAAAGTGACCAAAACTAATCAGGTCCAGAAGAGCATTCAGTAAAGCTGCTTTTCTGACTCTCTGCCTCTGCCCTTCCTGCTTCTGCTGCTGAGCAGATTGCAAGAGACTGGTGCCAACTCTACATTGCTTAATAATAATTCTCATTAGCATGCTGCCTTGGATGTGTACTGCAGAGCAAAATTTAGCTGCTTCTTGGAGTGAATCAAGAGAAGAGCATGAAATTCACAGAATATGCAAAAGGTTTGAAGATCTTAGTATAGGGAACACCTTTGGATGTGTTTAGCACTCTCTTTTTTCTCTCCAACCAGGGTAGGATAGACAAAGAGGAATTTAATACCAAATGGAGAACTTTGTATTCTTTCTGCTTCTCCATGTGCAGCCCCTGTGATTTAAATTGTTTGTGTCTTATTGAACACCCTGATACATTCCAAACGTCCATGGCCTGTCCAAGCTCAGGGCCCCTGTGGAGTAAATGCTATTAGCTTTGGTCTGTGCATTTGACCACAGGGCAACTGACCGCATGTACCTGCAGCTCCATGACTTCCCTGAGGTCGTTCACATTAGCTTTTGTTATGAAAGTGAATGAGATGCTGTTTACTCTCCTGCAGATGCCAGGGTGACTGAATGGCACTCTGAGGAGACACACACAACCTTGCACATTCACAGCCTATTTAACAGGGGCCATATTTCCCACAACGGCTTTCACATGCCATCTGCTGTCACATGATACCACGTGCCAGGTCCTTATAAGAAATGTATTTGATCACTCAGTTTCTCACTCTTCCTTTAGAAATGGCAAATTGAACAAGACAGTAAGTAGGTTTCACATTAAAGGAATTATGTGCATATCAAATGTAGTGAATTAAAAGGGAATTTTTATTGTCATTGCTGGCTGCAAAATGGCAATCACACACCCTCATGAAAAATTTAGAGAAGTTATCAGACTTAGTGGTTAATGGAAAAGATACTTAAATTTTTCGCGAATGTGCTTGCCAAGAGAATAACTAAAAAAACAAAATTTGAAGACGAGGCCAAGGCATTTTCTGGTTCTACACTTTTTTCATTCTCCCGTTGGATACCATTTCTCCTGTCTGATCCAATGCTGAGCTCAGTGGTAATGAAGTGCCACATTGTGAAAGGGTGAGAGAATTGGTACAAAGCCTACCAGGGAACAAATGAATCAGTACACCTGTCACGTCTCACTCTTGAAAGATGGCACCTTCTTTGTTAATCGAAAAGAAATGCAAAATGGGAGAAACAGCAAAAAATATATTAAAATTAAATAAAAGATTTCTGGCTCTTCTTTCTTTCTTCTTCTTCATGACCTATGACAGTGTACTGTAATGTCTCCGAGTCTTGCATTTTCATGTATTACTCTGATACTGTCTGTAGGGAGCCTAGAACGGGCTGCCAGAGAGACAGTCTGTAATTGAAAGTTCTTTCAAGATAAGGACTTCTATCAGGACTGCCAAGGGAATAGGAGCTCCACCTGCTGACTTTTTTATGTTTGCCGACTCTGAAAGAATGCAAAACATGAAGAAATTGAATGGTGTTACTTCTTTTATAATTTCTTAGTGGAAATATAGTTTTCAAAATTATTGATAGGATGTACCAGCATTACCAGGGCTTTCAAGAAGAAATGGCAATCTATAGCTTGTTTTAAGAGTGGGGATTATGTTTGGCTACCCTGAGCCAGCCTAAATAATTACTTTAATCTGGAACAACATATAAATTCATAAATTGTAGCCACCGCGGCTTTTAGGGAGTCCTCAACTTTTCAAACATTGCCTCTCTCAGCCATAAATTTACACTGCGCCACTCACCCACGTGGGTTTTGTTTTAAGAAGCCGTAGTCTCTGGATACAGTTAGTTTGGAAGAAATGCTAAATGTTTTGATCTAAACAAGAAAGATCAAGTCCCAGTCAAACACTAGTATTTTAAAGGGCATAGACGTTGTTTGAGTATTTGTCATCTGCATTTCAGAATGAAGCTACTTGGTTTAATATAATAGCCACATAAAACTATAAGCTGCTCTTTTGTCTTTTCCTTGATGGAAATTGCCACGAGGAAGAGCGGAATGCAAAATCAACATGCTTGATTGCCTAACTCCTGGGACAATGGGCTCATGAGGGCAGGTATATCTTCTTGCTCCTTACAACCTCAGTATTGTGGGATTCATTGCTTATCTAGATTTTGTTCACTGACAAGTGATAAGCTACATGACTGGCTGGATTCAACTGAAGAAAAAAAAGGAATCTTTATTCAAGGCTTGGGTTCAATGCTTAGAAAGACTCCTCTGCATTATTTTGTGTATCAGCATTGTAAGTCTTTTTCTGTACTCATGTAAACCACTGGACGTGGATACAGACGAATCTTCTCAGGCTCTGTAACAGAATTGACCATACCCAGGTAACTCCTGTGGAGGGATTCATTAGTTAGCCAGCTAGTTTTCTGGTCTTCCTAACAAGCTTCCCCCGGATCTTTCTTCTGGTGACACACTATGTACCCCAGGAGCTGTGCCCTACTCGTTCTTCAGGAGTGGTCACATGACCCAGAGCTGCATGCAGACTCCTGGTCCAATCAGAGTTCTTCCCTGCGATCCATAAATGCACAGGAAAAAGGCGCTATCTTCTTCCTTGAATACGGCCAAACCACAGCAGCTTGTGGCCATGTTCACGACCATGTGGTGATAACCTGGCTGGAGTAGGACAAGCTAGTGCTCAAAGCAAAGTGAAAGACTGACAGAGATGAGAGCTGCAGCAGGAGAGAAAAAGCCAGCACAGTGTTGACTCTCCTGTCCCAGAGCCGAAGGCCCTGCTTCTTACAGCCCCTCCTTTGCTGCTGTGGGTTTCCCTCATCATCTCCCCATTTCTGGATTACACAAGTCTGTGACGGATTTCTGCTATTCACAACCAAAAGAGGCCTTACTATCATTGCCTCATAAAACAGAAATGAGAGTGATGCAACTGACAAATACTTACGGGTAAGAAAAGAGGCCTCGTTTTCTCCGTTGAGACTAGAATTATAAAGGATGGAGAAATAGGAACAGAAAAAAATACTTAAGAGTGTTAGATGTCAACAAAAACTAGCATTTGTGTAGTGCTCTACAGTTTTTAAAGTACTTTGATAATCATTTCTTTCATTTGACCCTCACAATAATTCTGCAAAATGGAAAGTACAGTGTGTAATTACACATATGTTGCCAACATAACAGAATGGTGTGTGGAAGTGTTTCCTGTGCTTATGAAATTATAGTGAAGGTTCATGGCTGAGGACAAAGGATTCTGAAGTGTTTTACATTTTGAGTCCAAGGGAACCCCTATTTGGAAGCCTAGCCACTTTCTCTACAGTTTTACCGGGAAGGGCCAGTGCAGAGAATCCACACAATAAACTCCAAACCCAAAGGGAATCAAGAAAACCTCTTGTGAATACTGGGGAATTTACAAGAAGTGGACGCTAGCATATCATTCCCCAGCCAGACATCAGTTTCACCAGCAGACCTGCCTTCTTGACTCTAAACTGTCAGAGCACAGGAAAGGAAAATGGAGAGAGAGAAGGTGGAGTGGGAAATTAATGCTCAGAGAGGTTACTTTTTCAAGGCCACAAATAGAGTTAGCAGCTGATCTGAGGTCTGAAAATAACCCTGATGCTCACACAGATCCACTAGGTAGGGGTCAGCGGAGACTTGGTAACAGACAGATTGCTGGATCCCACCCCTAGAGTCTCTGATTCAGTTAGTTTGGGGTAGGGCCCAAGACTGAATTTTTCACAAGTTTCTAAGTGGTGCTGATACTCCTGGTCCAGGAACTTACTGGGAGATAACTACTATCTAGACCATTTCACTTCAAATTCTGAACTCCTTGTACACTGCCACACTGCGTCCTTTTAACAATGCGGTCCCTGTCCTCTTGCAATACTGACATCTCATCAATATTTTAAAATGTGAGTTTCCAGAAACAATATTTTACATCAAATACTTTTTGTAATACTTCTGCAATTTTATGCTATGGGTCTGAAATGTAACAAACACTTTTCTGGACATGGGCTACAAAAGTTGAGGCTGGAAGTTAAAATTTTAAAACCTGCTGACCATGTTATTTTAAAGTGTATTTTAATTAAGAATAATATGGCTTAGGAGCAGGGCTAAACAGTTGCAGTATACATGGGGAATGATAACTCTGGTTTTGCACATAAAATGTACATCAAGGGAAAAAATAAAGCAGAAAATAAACAAGATGAACTGAAAATACTGTAACAAATGTTGGGCTGAAATACTGCCAGGTGTGGAGGTGTAGGGAAATGAACACACATTTTGGTGGCAAGGCACAAAATTGTTTAAATCCTTTTGCAGAAGTTTCTGAAAAACTGGCATGGATCTATGAGTGGAGTTATTGGGCTTATCATGTAGACAAATCAACAATAACCGTGAGAACTGCCTTGTCCAGCCTTGGATGTTGCCTAACTCTTCTAAAATATCACCTCCACATATGCCAAAGAATGGAACACAGACACAAATTCAGAAATTTTCTCCATACAATAAAGATATACCAGAAGGTGTGAATTCACAATAAATGATAGCTTGTTTATGTTCTCTTAACAATGTAATATTCCTTAGCAAAGTAATATCCCTACAAAGAACTACAAAGAATAAATTGATATATAATTGACATATTTGGGTATATGTATTACTTTTTTTAAATATTTTATTAAGTTTAGTTTACTATAAAATCTAAAACTGATAACTTCTGGTCAGTGTTGATGACAGAGTAGGTTTGAGGTGTGAGAAGCCAGGGCGCCCATGTGTGGTAGTGTCCAGCAACTTTGAAATAATGACATCTGAAATCTGAAACTTGTTACTTAAAGGTCAGGGGTGGAGGCAGGGGCCCCAAATACAGTTGTCCTGCGAAGACATTAATGAAGTGATTGGTACCCTGGAGAATGTTCATATCAGCTTCACACTTCTGATAATAGCACTGTCAGACAATCAGGGTGAGGGAGGGCTGAGGGCTGTGCTCTCCCCAACGCAGGATATTTCATGCCCCTACCTGAAATGGTTTGGCTCTGTGTCCCCACCCAACTCTCATTTCATATCAAGGGAGGAAACTGGCGGGAGGGAACTGGATCATCGGGGCAGTTTTCCCCATGGTGTTCTCATGATAGTGAGGGAATTCTCACAAGATCTGATGGTTTTAAAGTGGCAGTTTCCCCTGCTCACTATGTCTCCAGCCGCCTTGTGATAAAGGCAATTGCTTCTCCTTCGAGTTCCACAATGATTGCAAGTTTCCTCAAGCCTCCCAGCCATGCAGAACTATAAGTCAATTAAACCTCTTTCCTTCATAAATTACCCAGTTGCAGGCAGTTCTTTATAGCAGCGTGAAAATGGACTAATACACTGCTTTTCTGACTGTGGGGCCAAGACCCAGCTTTACACAGAAGTGGAGAAGAAAGCCCGCTTACGCAGTGACAGATCTTTTTGTCTCTAAACCCTATCTGCAAAGTGGATTTTATTATGTGGGATTTCTAAACATTGAGTCATTTTTTGGGAGAAAAATAGAAAAAGAAATATAAGATTCTAGGAAAAGAACACGAAGAAAGTATGCAAAAGTTGTGCACTGGTGAGGGAGTTTAAGCAATAACTTTGCTTGCCCAAAGTTTTCTCCTTTATATGTGCCTAAGATGGAAAATGTATATATTTCTGACTAACTTTTAATCCTCACTATAGTGCCGAGAAATAGGTGTTATCACAATCTGATAGATGAGAAATTTTAAGGGTAGGGGCTTGCATACAATTAATAAATGAATGAGCTTGGATTCAAAACCAGCTCTCTGAGATTCCAGAGCACCTGCTGTTTCAACTGTACCTATTGCTTTCATGCATTGGGGAACTTTTTTTCTTTTATTGATACACAGTATTTCACATATTTATGGGGCACATGTGAGTATCATACAGGTTTTGTTAAGGTGTGCTATGTTTCCATTATGTTTCAGTAAATTTTCTAATTTTCATTTTAATTTCTTTATTGAGCCAATGGTCATTTAGAAGCATGTTCTTTAATTTTATGTATTTGTATAGTTTCTAAAGTTTCTCTTGGTGTTGATTTCTAATTTTATTCCTCTGTTGTCTAAGAAGATAATTGATATGATTTCAGTTTTGTAAAACTTGTTGAGACTTGTTTTGTCACCTACCATTGGGTTTATCTAGAAGAATGTTTTATGTGCTAATGAGAGGAATGTGTATTCTGCTGCTGTTGAATAAAATGTCTGTGAGTCCATGTGGTCTAAGGTCCAGTTTAAACCCAGTGTTTGTTGATTTTCTGTCTAGATAATCTGTCTAATGCTGAGAGTGGGATGTTAAGATTCCCCACTATCATTGTATTGGAGTCTCTCTCTCTCTTTAGATCCAATGCTATTTTATATACGAATCGGTGCTCCAGTGGGGGCATGCATATTTAGAATTATTATACCCTCTTATGAGATTGATCCCTTTATCATTATATAATGATGTTCTTTGTCATTATTTATTTATACTATTTTTGAGTTAAAGCCTCTTTATCTGATATAAGCATAGCTAGCCCCGCTTGCTTTTGATTTCTGTGTGGAATATCTTTTTTCATCCCTTTATTTTCAGTGTATGTGTGTCTTTGCAGGTAAAGTGTATTTCTTGAAGGCAGTATGTAGTTTAATCATATTTTTTTTACATCCAGTTAGTATATATCTTTTAAGAGGCAAATTTAATCCAAGTACGTTCAAGTTATTAATATGAAAGGTTTTGTTCCTGTCATTTTGTCAATTGTTTTCTGGTTGTTGGTATGTTTTTTGTTCTTTTTCTCTAACTGTCTGTCCTTGTGTTTTGGTGGTTTCTGTAGTAGTATCATTTGAGTCTTTTCCTCATACATATGTTTGCTTTACCAGTGCATTTTAGACTTTTGTGTGTTTTTGTGATGGTAACTTTCATCCTTTCAATTCCACATTTAGGACTCTTTTCAGCATGTCTCAGAGGGCTAGTTTAGTGGTAATGGATTCCCTTAGCATTTACTTGCCTGGGAAATACTTTATTTCTCCTTAATTTATGCATATTTTTTTCTGGCTCTAGTATCCTTGGGTGGCAGTTTTTTTTCTTTCAGCACTTTGAATCTATCATCCCATTCTTTTGGCCTGTAAAGTTTTTACTGAGAAGTCTACTGTTAGTCTGATGGGAGCTCTTTTATAGGTGATCTTTGTAGATGATTTCATTTGCTATTTATAGAATTCTTTTTTAAAATTTTAGACAAATATAGTGTGCTCTGGAGAAGGCCTTTTGTATTGTGTCTGTTTGGGGATTGCTAGGTGTTGTGTATCTAAACATCAATGTCTCTTGCTAGACTTGGGAAGTTTTCATCTGTTATTTCATTAAATAGGTTTTTGAACTATTTCGTTCTCTTCACTTTTTGGGATATTGGTAATTCATACCATTTGGTAGCTTTATGGTGTTCCATATTTCCACATATCATGAAAGCTTTGTTTATTCTCTTTACTTTTTTCTGACTGAGTTATTTCAAAAGACCTGTCTTCAAGTTCCGAGATTCTTTCTTTTGCTTGATATAGTCTATCGTGGAAGCTTTCAAATATATTTTGTATTTCATTTAATGAATTCTTCAGTTTTAGAACTTCTATTTAGTTCTTCTTAATGATATCTATCTCTCTTTGGTAAATTTCTTATTTATATCCTGAATTGTTTTTCTAATTTCTTTGTATCATTTTTGGAATTCTCTTGTTTCTCACTGGCTTCTTTAGTGTCAAAATTTTGAATTCTTTTTCTGGGATTTTGTAAATTTCTTTTTGATTGAGATCTGTTACTGGAAATTATTTTATTCCTTTAGAGTTGTCATATTTCTTTGCTTTTACAAGTTTTCTATGTCTTTACATTTTTTGAATGAGCTTTCATAGGGGAGAAGTTTTTCTGAAGATGTGTTGGTCAAGTATGTCCCTTTGGCTTTGATTCTGGGTGCATACTGTAGTGTAGTCTCTGTATGATTTCTTTGGCTGTAAACAACATCAGTGGTATTCGTGATTTCCTTGATGGCTTATGGTATGGTCATTAGTGGAGGCTCTGGTGAACTTTTGCTGGAAACAGAGATGCCAGATGGGCCAGTCTTCAGCCTCCAATGGTGGCAGTTGAGGGCCAAGCATCACTATTCTTAGACCTCAGGATGGTGTTCACTGGCACCCGTATCAGCAGGTCCAGTCAGGCTGATCCTTGGGCCTCCAGGGTGACTTGTTCAGATGCTGGTAGTGGCAGCAGTGTGTTAGGCATGTGGGCAGGTTCTTCAGTCCCTGGGAAGAAAGCATGATGTGTGTGATGGCAGTAGTAGTAGCAGATGACCCTCTGGGTCCTGAAAAGTGTATATTTGTATTGGTGATGGCTCAATGGGCTGGGAAGGACAGTCCCCAGGCTCCTAGGTAGTGCATATGGGTGGGTGCTGGCAGTGGTGTTGGTGGCAGGCTTGGTGGGACCACTGTCAGGTTCCTGAAGGGACTCTACAGATTACAGAGGTGGTGGATTGGGTGTGGTGATCCCCAGGTCCTCAGGCAGCATGCTTAGACTCTACAGGCTGGAGTAGGAGGAAGTATCAGGCTAGGTGGGTCTGATCAATCCCTTGCAGGCAGCTCTAAGGATCTGGGGAGTGTACACTTCATCTCCAGTAGCAGCAGTGGCTGCAATGGTATGTGGGGAAGGCCTGTATTCAGGACATGCACTATAGCACAGAGGCCTTGCTCCTGTATGGGCAGGATTGGCACCCACACCCCTAAATAGGGAGCTCTCAGGTTCTGTGTAGCATTTGCTTTGACTCCTGGCTACAGAAGTGACTGCAGTGTTGAGTGGAGTGGGGGAGGGATCACATCCTCTGTGTGTGGGCCTGAGCAGAGACCTTGCTGCCAGTGGGACTGGGGTTGCCACTCACAGCCCCAAACATGCAGCTCTCAGTCTTCCCTGCTTTTGGCAGCAGCAGTGACCACAGAGCCATGCAGAGAGGAGAGAGGGTTCCTCCTTCCACATGTGAGCCTGAGAATTGGGGCCACACCACCAGTGGGAGTGTAGTAGACACTCAGCC
Source organism: Sapajus apella (assembly GCF_009761245.1). Classification (NCBI taxonomy): domain Eukaryota; kingdom Metazoa; phylum Chordata; class Mammalia; order Primates; family Cebidae; genus Sapajus; species Sapajus apella. The sequence continues at coordinate 19,965,456 of NW_022436964.1, forward strand.
TCAGACAAGCAACCCAGCTTGCCTATCCCAGTTCCCAGTGGCAACAACAGTGGCTGTGGCTGCAGTGGTGTACAGAGAAGAAGGGGTCCCCACTCTCTGTGTCCAAGCCTGAGTACAGAGGCCACTCTGCCAGTAAGGGGAGAGTTGTGGCCTCCAGCTCCAGAAAGTTGGCTCTCAGGCTTGTCCACCTGGGTTTGGGGGCAGCAACTTCTGGGGCAGTGTGCAGAGTCATAGAAGGGATTACACTCTCCAGTTTTTTGTCCGCACAGCCCCATGCAGGGAGCTCTCAGGGTCTGGGAAGTACATGCTCTGGTTTCCTTTGTTCCAGGGGCCATCGCTTTGGTTTGCTATATTGTCCTTTTCCTGGAGAGTAGTATTGCGTGTGGGCTAGAGTACTGGAAACTCTGCAGCACTTTTGTTTCAGCAAGCACTGTGCCACAGCAGTCCTCTGGTGGATACTGGGGGATGTCAATTGGGTCTCCCCAAATATGGAAATATGGGGGCTGTGGTCATCAAGGCAGGATGCAGCTTGGTGATAGAGTGTTTTTGCAATGGTGCCATGGTGTAGCTGCTTAGGTCTCAGGGTTGTGAGTGACCTAGCATGAGTCTGGCACAATGCCCTTGCAAGGGTGCAAATCACTGGCCACACTATTCTTTAAGGTCATGTGGGTGAAGTAGCTCTCCCACGGGTTAGAAGTTCAGCAGTCCATGGCAGGGTTGTGGACTGCTGAGGATCTCTCTTACCCTTTCCCCACAATAGGGAGCTACTCCCATCTCCAAGCTAATCTCAGTGGACCTGGCTGATTGCTTCCTTCTCCTTCTGTGTCTCAGGCATTTCCTGTGACTTCTCTGTCAAATGCCAGCGTTCTCTTTTAGATGTTCTATTTGAGGTGTGATTATCTAGTTATAATTTTGGTTCTTCTTTCTGGAAGGGCCTGTGTCCAATGTGTCTAGGCAGCCTTCTTGAACCTCTATTCCTATTTGGGGAAATTCATTGAGACCTTGGAAGTGAAAACAATTCTTGGTGGTTAACATCTTGCGATGGATTCAGTGATCGTTATTAGACATTTGGGAAACAGCACAAATCTGAGATAAGGGAAGGAGAGAAAGTTGAAGGAGTACTTAGTCATGACTAGAGATGGCCCCCTTGGGAATATGGAACTAGTAAAATGTTATCAGCTTTTCAACTTGGTCTGGGACTATCCCTTCTATACTGTCCAGGACATGTAGTAATTAATCAATTCAGCACATACTTATTGAGTGCTTGCTAAACATTAAGCACTATACTTGGGTCATAAGATATAGTCTCTGCTTTTTTGGTACTTATGCAATGATTCTCAAAGTACTAGTATTAGAATATTTTAAGAACTAAAAAGTTCTAATGCCAGGGTACCTTTCCCTACCCCGCCCTCCACCCCCACCAGCAAAGCTGTTTGGATTCACTTACTCTGGGGCAAAGTCTAAGTATTATTCATTTTTTTAAAAAACTCTCCAGGTGATTCTAATGTAGTCAGAAATGTTAACTTGCCTAACAGGTGAGATTGGTTCCCAATGATAGGATGGGAATAAGTTTTACTGGTACACTGAGATTATGTGCCCCTTAGCTTTTGCCATAGCTATACAAATATTATCCATTTCTATGTCTGCTGTGATATACTTAAGGTTGGGAAACATAACAAATACTTAGTATTTTAGCAAAATAGGTTATTTTGCTAATTTTGATGTGAATACATCACAGCTTATGGGTGGGTATACATGTGACTGTATCTGTGTGCACGCATGTGCACATGCATGCACACGTCTCTATAGAGGGGCAGTGGTGAAAAATCTGACTTACAATCTTTGGCCAGTGCTCTAGGCAGTCTTTTGCAGATCTCCCTCAGTAAGGCAAGACAAAATCAGGAAACCAAGAGGATTTTAGAAATAATCTTCTAGCCCAACCCCTTTGACTCAGAGATAAGGAAGCTGCTTTAAATCACAGAGTGAATCACAGTTGGAGCTCAGCCATGGACTTCATTCTTTCAAACCCTTTCCAAATAGCTTAATGTTAAATCTAACCCCTGCATAGGATGCAGTGTTTAATTGCATAAAGTGGAAAATTAAAAGCCTTGGCTAACTCATATTTACAATGAGGCATCAGCTTATGAAGGACTTCAGTTCTGCCTTTGTTCCATACACTGCATACCAAGTAAAATGACAGCCCAAGAGATAGACACCCAAGTAAAAGATCTCCAGAGAGGCTCTTTTCTTATGCCCCACAAGAAAAAGAAAAAAATGACAGAAAGCTTTTTCCCCAGGTAGGTAAAATGCCAAGTTCCTGCCAAGCCTACTTTCCTCTCTCTGGGTTCCCTTTCCAGTCCCTCTGCCTGCCACTGTTTTCACTGCTATCATTATTTCTGTTTCTCTGAAGGCAGAGAATGCTGCCAAACCCGCTCTGTCCTCCTCATACTCTGTCGTCTGACTGTTCTCGAAAGGCCCTTCTACCCAGCTTCTAGCCCATTTCTTTCTCTGGCTTTAGCAGGATTCCTCGTTCTCCCTGAGATCTTAACTATCAAATCACACATGTTCTGCCACTGCTATCTTTCAGCTGGCTTTGTGATTTTCAGCACCCCAATTTCTAGCAGAAATTCTAGCTGACCCGATTGTGAGAGTCTGAACACTGGCCTTCCATCTCTGATGATGTCTGCTGGATCTCTGCTCAAATGGGTTCAGAGCACACACAGGGTGGAAACACTTGTCGTCTGCTATAGGTGTGCCTGCTTCCACCAGCCCTAGGGGTTCTGCTCCGAAGACCACATGCTGGCACTCTGACCCTTTTCTTCCTTTTAATTTCCTCCCTCACAGTGTCTTCTTCCATATCTGACATTCTTAGCTCATTAGAGTCCACAAAACTGTTACCATATTACATTATTGTTGACTCTAAAGATTTTGACATCAAACACCCAACATTTGAATGCCAGCTGTGTCACACACCAGATGCTTGATTTTGGCAAATCATAGAACTTTCTGTCAATAGGGATGATAATGGTATCTATATTGCAATGTTGTGAGTGTTACTGGGATAATAAAGTACATAGCACTGTATTTGGCATATAGTAATTGCTCAGTAATACCAACTGTTATTATTATTAGACTGTACACTCTAACTTATTTGTCTACAGATTATGATCTGTATAAATTAAGAAGATCACAGGTATGCAAAGTCTTATCACTCATACATGATTGATGTCAATTAACTAAGAGAAGTTTCATCACTAATCAGGCATTTCACATCATTGTTACACACTGCTTCTACTCTCAGTATGGCTTGGTGACTTTTCACTGTCTTTACTCTTGGTTTTCTTTGTATGGTTTCCAAGGGCTATCACTTTTCTTTTTTTTTGGTTAATACATATATCTGTACATTGACCCAGGCCTCCATGAAGAATACTGTCATATATTCCCTCTTTCCCTCTTCCCCTAACATCATCATTCCTCAGAGATGAAACTCACATTTTCTGCCACCATTATTCTTTTTATAAAATACTTTACTTTTAAATTTCTACCCAACTACATCTACATTATTTGAGCTAGCTAAGCTGCTGTAACAAAGAGATCTAAATACAGTGGCTTGAATATAACAGAAGCATATATTTCTCTCATGTAACAGCTAGAGGAATGTGCGTAGTCCAGAGGTCATTTGTGACCTGGAGTTCCTTCTGTCTTGTTATTCTGCCATCTCCTAGGGTGTTTATCTGCATGACTGAAGCTGTTTCTTCTTGATGTCTTAATTCTAGAAGGTGGGTAAAGGGAAAGTCCAGGTTAAATGGTTTTTATTTTTTATTTTATATAAAATTGCGTTTTAGGTTCTGGGGTACATGTGAAGAACATGCAGGATTATTGCATAGGTACATACATGGCAATGTGGTTTGCTGCCTTCCCCCCCATCACCTATATCTGACATTTTTCCCCATGTTATCCCTCCCCAAATACGCACCCCATGCTGTCCCTCCCCTAGTTCCCCCCGCCACTGCAAACCCCAGTGTGTGATGCTCCCCTCCCTGTGTCCTTAAAGAAGGGACTTTAAAGAAGTTTCATTAATAATCACACCCTATGGCCAAACTGAGCCACTACCTAGCTAGCCACAACTTTCCAAAAGACTAGAAAATAGTCTATTGCTGCATTGCCCTCTATGACTAAAAGGAAAATGGGAGAATAGGTACTAGGGATATTCAGTGACCCCGGCCACATGTACAGCATGATTGAAAGTTCAGCTAGGACATCGGGTGTATCATGGAAATGACAGTCATCTGCTATAACCTTTCTCATACTGGATACTGATCCCCACAGGAAATCACTAGTAGAATCCAAATCTCTTTTTTGATATTTTGATGATTACCTAGTTACATAATAATACATATATTATTTTAAATAATATCTTATAGACTCTAAATAGCCTAACTAAATAATGTATCTTGACGTAGCATCTTATTGCTAACATGGTATTTGGGACCAATTCTCTTGCTGAGGACAGCCAACAAAAAGGTTGGATGAAGTACAAAAAGCACTTACTTGAAAGCATCAAAGACTTGAGATAGTGAGGAAGTTTGCGATCAAGATCTAGAAAAGGTAAGAAACTAGAGAAATAAACCAAGCCCTTAAAATCACTTTTTTTTTTCCCTGAGGGCTTTTGTCAAGTCTGAGTAAGCAGCTGCAAAGCTAAACTGTTTTTTTTTTGATGATTCCTCAGAGCTCGACAAACAGAAGTCAGAAACTAAAACCTGCCAGGAATAGGGGTTTAATAAATCAAGCCCCCTTTGAGCTGAGAATCTGAAAGGCCACACTCAGTATGAGGAGTAGCTGCTAGGAAACCAGTCCTTACATAGATTTGCAGTCAGTTTTGCACCATTTAACAGTACGAGTAAATTTCAACTTTGGCATTATATTAAGATATTTCTGGAATACACACTGCTATTTGCAGGAGCAAATGAATATCCTCTCAGGAGGAAGACATCCTCATAACAGGCCTCGACATTTCCTCCATATAATTTATAAAATATAATTCCCATCGTACAGTGAAAAATAAGGGTTTACAAGGCAACAATATGCACCAAATGAGTAACAGAAGACAGAGAAGCAACAAAAAAGTCTTCAAAACACGAATTATTGAAATGATCAGACATGGTTCACAAAATAGCTATCCTTTTTACATTTATGAAATAAATTCCAGGATTAAAAACATCAGTGAACTGGAAATTCTAAAATTTAATGTGACATATTAAGAAAAATCCAAAAATATAATAATCAAAATTAAGATGGACTTACGAGCAAATGAAATGTAGCTAAATAAAAAAAGTTCTAAATGGAAGACAAGAAAACGCCCTCCAGAATGCAGCACACAGAAATAAAAGGGAGGAACTGTAAAAGAGTGGATAAGAGGCATAAGTGGTATCAGTGACAAGCTCTAGCCCAGAAAATATAAAGGGAATGGGACAGATATAAAATTGGAAGAAATAACAGCTCTGAATTTTTCAAAACTAAAAATGCTATCAATCCATAACTTTAAGAATCTCCATGTATCCTAAGCAAAACAATTTATAAGAAACTCATATCCAGACATTGTAGTGAAACTTCTGACAACAATAGACTGAGACAAAAATCTTAAAAGCATCAGAAAAAAAGCAAATTACTTTCAAAAGAAGAACAGTTAGACTGAGAACTGACTTCTCAATAGTATCAAAGGAAGCCAGCAAGCAATGGAAGGTTTTTCAATTAACGCTGAAGTTTGATATGGCAAAAAAACATGTTGTTACTTGTAGTTAAATTACTTTAAAAAATCGAAAAATTACAACTGTGAAGCTAGTACAGACAAAAATTGGAATGATAAAAAAATCCAAATAAGAACAATTGGGATAAGTAGCATAAAATAAGATTATAAACTTAAATATATGAGCATTTACATTGAATATAGAAGGATCAAAAACTCAATTTGAAAGCAAAATGTGCAAATTGTATTGAAAACAAAAGAAAACCCAATGATGTACTGCTTATAAAAAACTTATCTAAAATATAAGGATATAGGAAATTTGAGTAAAAAGAATCTTTTAAACACCAACCCAAAGAAATCAGCTAGAGCTATACTAATACATTCTACATAAAACAATAAATATAGTATAATAAACTATAAATACATCTCTACATAATGATAAAACGTCCTATTTATGATGAGGAAATAATTTAAAATTTGCACACACCTAATAACAAGGTTTCAAAATATAAAATGAAAACAGTTATATAATTAAATGAAAAATAGACAAATCCACGATTACAGTGAGATATTTTTAGTATGACTCAACTTACAGAATAATAAAACATAAAAGGAGGAACACACAAGACTTAAATAAAATGATTAACAAAAATGACCTAATAGACGCAGCTGCAGAAAACTTATTCTTTTCAAGCGTGCACATTCACAAAATTCTCAGTAGAATATGTTTTCCAATCCAATTAAGTTATGCTAGATATTAATAAAACTTAATTTGGAAATGAAGAAATATACTTCTAAATAACTAATGGGGAAAAGAAGAAATCACAATGGAGATTAGAAATAATTTGAACTAAATGGTGATTAAAAACACAACAAATAAAGCTTGCGGGCAGCAGCTAATGCAGTACTGTACCTACTTATGTTAGAAAAGAAGAAAGGCAAAAAAAATTCAATGAACTAAGTATTCTTGTAAAATATTATTAAAGAACAGCAAGCCAAACCCAGAAAAATTAGAAATAAAAATAAATAATGATTTGGGCAAACATTAAAAAACTAAAATAAACATACAACAGAGAGGATCAACAAAGCTAAAAGTTAGTTCCTTGGACAAGTTGATAGAAGAGATAAAGCCTTGGCCGAATTGATCCAGAAAAGGAGAAAGAAGGCCCGTTAATCAATATCAAGAATGAAAACAAGGATATTGCTACAGATTCTACAGATATTAAAAAGATGAAAAGAAGATACTATGAACAAGTTTATGTCAACAAACTTGAACATTTAGATGAAATGGAGAAATTCTTAGGCAAATTAACTTATTCAAGAAATGGAGACTGAATAGGCCCCTAAAATTGACTCAACGATTAAAATCTTCTCTACAAACAGAACTCTAAATCCCCCAGATGGTTTCAATGGTAAGTTCTACCAACTTTAAGGAAGAAATTATTACAGGTTTAAAAATTTTAAAAATGGAGTGAAGTCCTAAAACCACTTTGTAAGACTAGCACATCATCTTGATAAGAAATGCTAACAAATGCAATAAGAAAAGCTATCAGCCATTTTCATTCATGAATATAGATGCAAAAGTCTTAAATAAAATATAAGCAAGCATTGTGACCAAGTTATATTTTCCTAGAAATGTAAGGTACAATATCATCAAATTGTATTCATTGATACATAATAAAAATTTGAAAAAAAGATGCAGTAAAAAAAGAAATCCTTATAACATTCTTAAATAGTTGAAAGTGTTTCCTCTATGATCAGGAAGAGGGCAAAGATACTCTCTTTTCAGCTGATATAGGAAAGCAAGAAAGAAAATAAAGGATTAGATAAGTGCCCATCAACTAACGAGTGGATAAAGAAAATGTAGCCATGGACTACTACTCAGCAATAAAAAGGAATGAAATAATGTCTTTTGCAGCAACATGGGTAGAGTTGGAGACTATTATTCTAAGTGAAGTAACTCAGGAATGGAAAACCAAGATTGTATGTTCTTATCTATAAGTGAGAGCTAAGCTATAAGAATGCAAAGGCATAAGAATGATACAATAGACTTTGAGGCCTTGGAGGGGAAGGTTCAGAGAAGGGTGAGGGATAAAAACCTACATATTAGATACAATGTACACTGCTTGGGTGAGAGGTGCAGGAAGATCTCAGAAATCCCTGCTAAAGAACTTAGCCAAATAACCAAAAACCACCTGTACTCCAAAAACTAGTGAAATAAACAAATTAAAAAAGAAAGCATTGGAAAAATAGAAGAAAACCTATTATTTACAGAATATATGGTTGCAGAAAATTCAAAATAATATACATTTATTCTAATCGTAACTGAATATACAAATTTGCTGGCTAAATTTCAGTACAAAAGATCAGTATCTTTGGCAAAAGATAAAATATTTTAAAGGCTTTATTTTAAATATTACCAAAATATTATGCACTCAGAAATACATCTAAATAAAAGCTATCTGATGCCTTTTCTGGTAGAACCATAAAGATTTATCAAGAGACATTTAGGAAGACCTAGTGACTGGAGAGGTATCTTATGTACATATATTGGGAATTGAAAATGTAATTATCCAAATTATAATTCTTTCAAAATTTATATATAGATTCAATGGAATCTCAATGAAAATCTCAACAGATTGGTTAATGAAACTGGATAAAGTGATTCTCAAATTTTATTTTTAACTATAAGGCTAAAAATAGCCAAGATTTTCTTAAAGATGCATAACAAAGTCAGGGGACTTTGTTATTCTATCTGATATCCAATGAGTATGGCATTGGCATAAGGCTAGACAAACAGACTGAAGGCAGTACAGAGGGAATAAAGGAATAGACACACACATATTTGGACACTTGAATTTGGATAAAAGGGGCAATGTGGGGAAGAAGGGAAAGGATAGTCATTTCAATAGAAGGAACTGGGGCCAATAGATATTCAGTGGAAAGAAAGAATAAAATTTTACCTCTTCCTCACAACATAATTATTATAGATGAATTACAGACCTAAATGTGAAAGGCAAGACATCGTTTCCAGATGATAATATAGGGGATTGTACTCATGATTTTGCATTAGTAGAAACGTTATAAACCTATACCCAAAGGCCTGTGCTGATACTGACATGACTTTAAGTCTGTGGGAATTTGCTCAGTCTACACTCAATGCCTGTCTCATCCAACCGTCGTCTTTAATAAGTCATCACCATGCGGCTATTATTTAAGGAGAAACCAGAACCAGTAAGACCAAAGGAGAATCCTGACACCTGATGAGGTGAAGGAGGAGGGCCCTAGTACCTTTATTTGTGGGCAGAACTGGACTTCTATGTCCTCAAAATCTAAGGACCAAACATCAACTTCACAATAAGGGACCTGAGCACTGGTAGATGGGAGACAATGGCTACTTCTTTTCACGGATTCTTAATTCTATCTGCCAGTTGCTTTTTGCTTGTGCATTCATTGAGGGTGTACAGAATGGAATTACAGAGGCAGAAGAAAATGAGGTCTCTGCCAAATTGATAGTCTAAAAAACATTTTAGTGGCCTACTTAACTGTAATTTGTTTTAGCTTTAAACAAGAAAAGCCTCAGTATGTAAACAAACAGACAGGACTGAAATAGATATGGAATGCAAAGCACATAGGAGAGACATGGGGCTCCTGAAGGGAGATTAGAAGTTGGACAAATTTTCATGCGATGAACAAAGTTGTACTGGTAAGATATAAGAGCATCGTAAAATACTCCTTTCCCTTTCTTCTTTCCCTATCTCCCATCCATAAAGCTTCCCTGACCCTTTTCCTGATGATTGAAATTCTACCTTGGAGGAGTCTCTTTAGCTGCAGGTTTGATTCCTATTACAAATGCGAGGAAATGCCACATCATTACCTGCATTTTGATATAAATAACTTAATATGGAAAATAAGTTCTGATGGGAAGGAAGCATAAAGCACTCACAGGAGTGAAGGGATGGTTTCCATGGGGCAAAAAGGCAGGAAAGCAAGAAGCAGGACTTGAAGGACAGGTGCTTCAAGAAAAAGCCAGGCAGAAACAGCTCAGCCTGGAATTAGGCAGACAGATGTGGGTCAGGACTGTGGGTGTCTTGGGCTAGTAACCAGTCAGAGGCTCATTTTTCTCAGCTGTAAAGTGGGCATATATACTACCTGCCTTTGCTTAAGGACTAAACAATAATAATTATGTTACAGCATTTGATGGAATGTTAGGCCCAGAGTAGGAGTTAATTAAGCATTAGCTTCTGTATAGCCCAATTGTTTTTCCTTTTTTAACCAAGACTCTTTTGGAGTCAATTCCTTTGCAATATCTTACATCTATCTGTACATTTAAATGCTTTCTTTCATCTATGGCCTTTGGACGATTTAGGAAAACAATTTTTGTTTTTTGAGACGGAGTCTCACTGTGTCGCCAGGCTTGAGTGTAGTGGCGCAATCTCGGCTCACTGCAACCTCTGCCTTCTGGGTTCAAGTGATTCTTCCGCCTCAGCCTCCCAAGTAGCTGGATTACAGGCACACACCACCACACCCAGCTAATTTTTGTATTTGTACTAGAGATGGGGTTTCACCATATTGGGCAGGCTGGATCTCGATCTCTTGACCTCATGATCTGCCCGCCTCGACCTCCCAATGTGCTGAAATTACAGGCAGAAAACATTCTTTAGAAATAAGCAGAATGAGTTGATCTGGTATTTCCTGTCTCATAATATTTTTTTGGTACTGTCTTTCAGAGGAGCTATCAGGAATCTGAAGAAAGTAAAAATATCCTTTTACATTTTTTTCTTACTTCAACTTGATAATGTTTCTTATATCTTTTCCTGATGAAATGTATGGAAATATTGGTAAAAGTTCATCATGATCTGAAATAATGTGAATGGTCTGGAGATGACTCAAGGACAATGATCTTGAGGTAGAAGTCTACATTCCCTAAAAGCAATGCCGCTGTGTCTTTGAACAAGGCCAAGAGAGAATCCAATTTATTGAAAAAGAACATACCTATTTCTTTTGAACGGTGGCTTTTAAATATTTTTTTTCCTTACCACAACTCACAGTAAGAAATACTGTTTACATTATGACCTGATACACACACATGCATGGTGTATGTGTGTATGAAAATAATAGTTTCATGGAATAAAGCTTACCCTTGTTCTATTTGATGCACTCTGAAATGTTCCATTCTACTCTGTTTAACTTTTTAAAATGCTGTTTGAGACCATTATATTGATTTTATGTTCCACACTTCAAAGATCACTGCTTTAGGGTCTTATGCTTTTCTGAATGGCAAGCCTTCTGAAGATGGTCTTAAAAGCACTTAATTTGGTCCTGTTTTCTTTTCTGGGATATTCTGTATCTCTAAATACAAATATGAAAAGGAGTTTATTAGGTACAGTGGAAGTATATTGAGAAAATCAGTTTATGATTGGCTTGGCTAATTCATCTGCCACACAATATAAGGAAACTTTCACCATCTTTTACATTCCTGGCCCATTCGAATTCTTTCATTCCTTTCTGTTCCTTTCTTATTTTTACCAAAGGACTGATTTCCAGTTGTTATTAGGCACAACAGACTTATTAAAGGGAAGGGAGGAGACTAACATTTAATAAGCGCCAATTATCTACAAGGTACTTTGCACACATTATTTCTTCCCAATAACTGCTCATGGTATTCTTTATTCATATTTTTATTGCATATATTATTTCTTCACAATAATGACTGATGGTATTTTTTTATTCATACTTTTAAGCTTATAAGAAAACAGGGATTTAGAGAGATAAAGTAACTTGTCCAGGGTTGAAAAGTTCAAAAAGTTAGTTTGTGGTAGAGCTGGCCCCGAAACTGAGGCCTGGGTAGCACCGAAATCACTGCAACATATTTTCTTGATGTCAACATAAAAATCACAAAAACGAAACAAAAAGAACAATTAGACCTTATGTTTTTAATCTGCTAACTTTAGGAAGGCATGTGTATATACTTCTCTTTGAATTGTTGTTGCTGTTAGAGTCTTATATATTTACCAATCATTATACAGAACATATGTTGAACTTCCCAACATGTATTATGTGTATACAGTCTCCCCAGCACACTATTTATTCATTTAGAGTACTCCAGATAACCTACTTACGTAATTTTCCCCACTAGGATTCCACGTTTTCTGCTGGCTTTACAAAGACACTCAGGATTCTAAGTTATTTGCATTACAACATTTACCAGTATTAGCCCCCTCAATATTGAAGAGAAAATCAAAATAAAATGCTTTCCTTCATAACCTTTAGTTCTAAGCAGAGCCCATTAGATACTTTAAAATATTCACTTTTGAAGCTGACTCTTGCATTGGTAAACACTTTGCATGACATTAAATAAGCTTCGCCTGTTCTAGGAGACAGAGGGGATTAAATTACTTGGCTGAAGTGACAGGAATAAAGAGCAGAATACATCCACTCCTCCAGTCTCATTAAGCTGCCTCTTTCTCCTGAAATTGGATTGGGATTCCAGGACACTTTTCAACCTACAGGAAACCCTGGATCTAAAGCTGAAACAGGTATCAGTGCCTTTTGAAAAATTAACTGCTCTATTGAAATGTAATTTGCATACCATAACCCAGTACAGTTTCCACCCACAACAAAATCCCTGACTCTGGAACTTGAAAGGAATAATAAACATAAATTTCATGATTTCACTAGTTTGCACACAATCAATCTCTCTTATAATTTTGCTCTATCCCCGTTTCCCAAATCCCCCCCCACCTCACTGCCGTTCTACCAGGTGCTCCTCATATACTGTAGTGACATGTCCACTTTGCTATTTCCACTTACAGGTTTTCAAGAATTCCTTACTGATTATGTTTTATTTCAAGGCAGGGACAACTATAAAATAGCATCATTATACTTGAACACACAGCTATCCCTGTGTTAGGACAGAATTAGAAGTACACCTGGTGCTTTCTCTACGGAGGAAAGTGAAGTGGTGAGAAGAATGAAATTTCAGGTATCAGCTTGCACATCACCATTAACAGTGAATATCAAGTGTTTCCTCATAGGGTTGAATGGTGGTATCGATGGAGATGAACTCCAGCGCAGTAAGTAGGCAAAAGGTGAGATCACCATCATACACAGGATGTCACAGTGGAACCATCAGTGTTATTTTCTGGGTAATATATTCAATGGTGGTGATGTCTTTCTTAAATTTAGATAGTCCTTCCATTGCCTCTCTAACTCACCGCAGGCTGGTTGACATATAAACATTGCTTAGGAACCAAAAGATCCTGTGAAAAATAAGAACAGTTTAACTGTGGTTTCCTCTCATTAACTGTGAGCCTCTGCGATTCTCAGGTTAGAGTGGGAGATCCTCTAGGATAGAATGCTCTTCTGGAGACGAATTGATTTGTGTTTTTGACTCCATATGCGAAGGGACATGCCAGATAACCAACTTTGGGACTCACATTTAGGAAGAAGGGAGAAGAGGAAGTCCTGGTGGCACTGAAGTTAGCTCTACTTCCAGAAGTACGTACAGGCTACTTCCAGAGGTAGGTGCAGGACACATGGTCCTTCAGTGATGGTAAGGTGAAGGCCTATGTACCTAGCAATTACAGAGGACAGGCAACATAGAAGCTCCCTCTTGAAAAAAGTTGTTTTTCATCCCTAAAAAGGAGGTCTCATCAGACAACTTATGTTTTAAGTTAGAAAAGTGAAAGTTATATAAACCCTGAGTATAGATTCCTGAAAGGAAGAGAGGCCATTGGAGAAGCTAAGGAAGAAAAGCTGTAGGGAACTTTTGGCTAAGACTGAAACGGATGCAGCAGCATCTCTGAAAGGACTGCAGAGGCCTGAATGGGAATCTGGATAGTGAGGCAGTATTTCAGAGTGACCAGGAGTCTTCCATGGGACTGCGAAGGGCAGATTCACAGTAGCAACGTGGCAGGAGTGTGAAAAATGTCTTAGATGTTTAAACCGTACTGACTTTTTTGGACTTACATAAGATCCAGGATTTGGGGGGATGATTTATAGAGACAAAATGTATCAGTTTTCCATTGTTGCGATAACCAGTTACCACAAACTTAGTGGCTTAAAACAATACAAATTCATTATCTTACATATCTGTAGGTTTGAAGATTGAAATGGGTCTCGCAGGGTTAAAATAGAGGCGTTGTCAGGGCCACTTCCGTCTGGAGACTCTAGAGGAGAATCTGTTTCTTTGCCTTTCCAGCAATTGAGGACTGTCCACATATCTTGCTGGTGACCCCTTCCTTCAGCAGTGAGGCTACGTCCTTCTTACATGGCTGCCTTTCTGGTTCTTTTTCTTCTGCCTCTCTTCCACTCATAAGAACCCTGGTGATTATATTGTGCTCACTTGGATATTTCTCCCACTTTTATGTCAGCTGGTTACCAAACTTAAAGCCATTTGCAACCTCAATTCTCCTTTGCCATGAGACCTAACATTCACAGGTTCCAGGGATTAGGGAACACATCTACTGGGAGGGCCCCTATTCTGCCTACCATGCACAGCAAGCCAAACAGGGAGGTATGGAATTTCCTGATAATACTGTAGGTAGATAAGAGTGCAAGCAGGCTAAGGAATGCATTCAGCCCTGGTTCCCAACACTGGCTGCTATATACTCATGTGAAAGCCTTAAAAACGCAAATGACTAGGTTACACCCTCAGGCATTCTAATGTAATGGGTTTGGTATGGGTTCCAGACATTGTAATGTTGGGATACATAGAACCGGATGACCCCGATGATTTTTATGTGCAGGCAGGATTAAGAATCAGTGATTTAGGATGAGGAAGTCGATACCTTAACCCTAGAAGGTGAGGACAGAAATCAAGCACTCATGTTCTAGAATTCTGTTCTTTTCAAATTTCCATCAGGTATTTAGTTACATATCCTGTTCCACTTCTTTAATTTATCTCTAGCTATCAAATTTAATATATGACCTTTCAGTATTCCTAGAAGAAATGTATACTTGGAAAAATACTATTTTGAATTGCACTTTATATATTTTAATTTACTGCTGATTTGTCTAAACTTGTTTTCCAAAAATTTTAACCAAAATACTATATCATTAAGAAGTAATCATTGAGTTTATTTCATGATATAGATCTCGCTCATTTGTAATGAACAGTTAAACTATGTTTCATTTACCTTAATGAAATCTATTTTCTTGCAGCTTCACTCTACAGTGTTTACTTCATAAATACTTCATGGTATTTGAATCGGTTTATGCATTTTCTATTTTGTTACTTTTCTTATTTTATTTCGTTCTTGCATATAAAATTGTTGGTAGTTGCCATGGCAATTCTAATTGATTTCTTTCTGCTGTTTTGCAGGCTTTTAAAAAGATTTGCACAATACATCCTTCATATTGTTATTTTTATCCTGTAAGTTTGTAATGGCCTCTAAAAAAAAGCTGTGTAACAAGAGCATCAGATGTTACTTTGCTCACTGTTGAAGGCTGTGAAGAACAGAAGAAAACTAAGAAAGAAAACCAAGCTGGGAAGGGCAATGAAGGAATGGGTTAGAGTTTAAAAGTGTGTTCCACACAAAAGAAAGAGTTCAGGTACCTGAGTCTGTGGCAATGCAAGGACAAGAGATGTGCTTTTATTTTTATTTACTTTTTTTTGGGGATGGAGTTTCGCTCTTGTTACCCAGGCCGGAGTGCAATGGCGTGATCTCGGCTTACCGCAACCTCTGCCTCCTGGGTTCAGGCAATTCTCCTGCCTCAGCCTCCCGAGTAGCTGGGATTACAGGCACGTGTCACCATGCCCAGCTAATTTTTTGTATTTTTAGTAGAGACGGGGTTTCACCATGTTGACCAGGATGGTCTCGATCTCTTGACCTCGTGATCCACCCGCCTCGGCCTCCCAAAGTGCTGGGATTACAGGCTTGAGCCACCGCGCCCGGCGAGATGTGCTTTTAGAGAGAACTGAGCTTGTCAATGTGACTCAGCTCTGGAAGACCAAAAAATTATGGAGGGAGAGGCAGGAGAGGGAAACTAGGTGAAATGTTATCATTTTCTTTGTTTATCTTCTGGTGTATCTCAAAACCTTCTGTTATTCACACACGCACACACACGAGCATGCACTCATGGAATGCATCAGTATCTCTATTGTCAAAATCGGTTCACAGTCTCATTTCAGTAAAGCAAAGATGGGACTTCTCACAAGATGCTGTGTTATTGATTAACTGCCTTCTTTTAGGAGTTGAGGTACAATGCCATTTTCAGTCCTAGAGATAACAAGAAAAATAAGAAAATCTTTTGGGGATCTGAAATGAATTAGATTTGGTTTACGTTCACTGTAAAACTCCAGAAAATTTACATTGCTTTTTACTTACACCATATATTTTGTCCCAAAAGTTAATTGCAACAAACTGCAAACAAACACATTAAGTACAATAACAAATAAGTCTTCTAGAGTAGAATAGGGGTAAATTTTAGACACAGATGTGTGCACTAAGATATCTGCAGAATGATAAAAATTTAGTTGTGAATTTGCCTTTGAGATTCCCACTGGCCAAAGAGAAGAGAAAAGCATGATACGAATCAAGACTCAGTGCCTGGAAGGAAGCATTTGTCAGGTACGCTGAAGAAAGCACAATATTCCCAAGAATTGAGATGGAAGAAATTTCTCCAAGGAGGGGATATTTTAATATAATAGACAATGGTCTCAACAATATCCCTGCAATATGAAATAGTATGTTTCACACAGCCACTCTTCAACATTTTTTCATCAAATGAAGGGCATAATGTTGGTACACAACTCAGAAACAGCTATTTAATGAGGGTGAAAAGTTCTGAAGACCAAATATTCTGCTCTTGGATTACCTTGGTGATCAGAAAGTGATTCTATGTGGACAGGACTATGTAGCTAGCATACCTATTTTAGAGAACACTTGTGCCTCATCCCATTGCATGGCAAAATCAAGAGATTTGGTGAGGCTGTACCGTATAAACTATTTCAGATTCTCAACTTTACAACAAAGAAACATCACCTCATCCTCATCCACTCAGATGAAAAAAGATCTCAGTGATAGTAAAAATGATTTATCTGAGGAACCATTATAAAAAGTACATTACGCAGGCTTATATGAAATATGCAAAAGCTTTGAAAAATAAATGCCTAGAATAATTCCCCATAAACCTTTTAGACAGATTATTATGACCCTGTTCTTCTGGTACAAACATAAATGTGTTTCCGATAAATGTATTTTATTATGTTTTGATTCATATGACCACCCTATTATAAATTCGGGATGGTTAAAAGCAAACTTTAAGACTGTTCTCTTCCTCTGGCAGTCAGGACAAGGTCTTTTAAACCAAAAACATATGTTTAAATTTAGTTCCACATGTGCCAACCAGCTATTGACTGAACACTGACATGTGTTTGAGTGCTAGGGATCTCCAATCCCTCTGCCTCTCTCCTCAGTTCTCTCCCACCACGCATCACACACACACACCCCCACACACACATTGGGAATTCAGATACTTAGTAGGTAACAGGAACCTAGTATTCAGAGCAAACACTTTCCTTGATGAAAGAAAACAGTATGGAATACTGCACACAGCACTTTACCGGAGGGGTGGGGCACTAATGAATGATTCTTGGCAAATTCTGAATACCCTGTGAGCTCGTCTTGTTCATTAGCAAATTGTTTTCCTTTGACTATTTCTCAGTTATGTACATGACATACTAAAAATAGTGATTTTCTCAGTCAGTTGCTTCCTAGGTAAGTAAACATTCCACTGGTGGAGTACTGTTAGCAGATTACAGTGGGAATACAGCTTCGGAAACTATCTACTGTAGTTTTGTTTCTCTTGGTTACTAAATCCTGGGTCAGGTGGCCTTGATAATGTGCTTTGCAGGCCACAATGACGGGGAGCAATTTGACCAAGGGCAGCTAGGACACTCTGAAATTCAACCGCACACCTGTGAGTTGTGCCTGGCCATGTTTCCCAGGGTGATTTCAGTCATGGGCTTTGCTGAGCAGGGATGCTGAGGCAGGCTCATTCCCGGGAGACATAGGACTCCCTGACTGCCTTGCTACTCAGATACTTCTATTCAACCTTTCCTTTTTCTTTCCCCCTACACTCAGTGCAAGGCTTGCATACAGTCTCCCATTTTCTCTCACACAGATGGCCCTTTGCTTGTTTACTTCTGTCTTACCATCTATGTCCTGAAAGACCAAGGCTGACATAATACACTCTGTTTAAAGGGAAGTTGTTTGTCTACACTTAAGGTACTGCATCTCCACACACTCAAGGAATGTGGCTCTAACTTTTTCTTCTGCTGAAAATGCGTAATATTACCACACAGATTTGGACTCTAGATTGAGATAGACTAAAATTCCTTATCAATGATTTTTCAAAATAAATTCCTAATTCATTCTCTTCTCCAAGAAGCCACAGTGCTTACTCTAATCCTAAAGTCATCAATAGACAATCCATCCTTTCCAATAATGCTGAGATTTTGTTTTCTAGAACCCCACATTCAGATAAATTATACCTATAAATTGTGTCAATTAGAATATGTGCCAATTAGAATGTATTTTGTGGCCTAAACCTCAACCTTTCACTTTATTGGCAATACTGGCAATATATAGCCTATCTTGTTGCCTAAGTAACAAATCCATCCTGAACTAATGTGGATATGTCAGTATAAGTTGAAGACCGCTCAAGGAAATGCAGCCCTTTTGGGTTCTCTGAAGTAAATAGTAATCAAATTCTTTTCTCTTTCCTAATTTGGAACCACCTAAAAACAGACAACCGAGTTAGATAGAGGCCAAAAGATCAGCTTGTCAATACTCACTAGTCCTTGCACCTAGGCCATGGGTAACTATTTGCCCATCCAACCCAAAGTAGTACAAACAGAAGACTGAAGAACTCACAGCTCTAGGTCAGAGCATGACAGAGAATGGCCTATACATGGAGAGAATGCTGCATGTGGACAATGGGCAAATTCCAGAGAAAAGGGCAAGTACTATCTGAAACAGACGAGCTTAAAAACAAAAGCACAGAAAAGGTTTCATTTGTTCTTAACCTCACAATGGAGATGTCACTATTCCGTTCTTGGGAAGTGAGAGAGGGGCAGAAAGATCCCTCTTAATTCTTTTGAAACCACGGCAATTTTATTTTATGGGCCATGGTGAAAAGTCAAAGAGGGAAATAGCTTGTCCTACAAAACCCCAAGCTGTGATCTACCTATGGGGAGGTGAGTGGCATTAACCTTTCATGTAAAGGACAGAACATCACCAGGCCACCTTAGCCATGGGGAGAGTCGGGATAGTCACTGCACAGAAAACAAAGCGAACTCTTCTTTCCTTCATTTTATTACTATTCACATGTTTCAGAACAATTCATTCAAGATTCACATAAAGTTAGCTATGGGCTTTTCTAAATAGAGCTCTTACATCTTAAAAATAAATCCAAGGCTTTTAAAGCTCTGTAATTATCTTGTCTATTATCTCATCTGCTGCTTCATCTTTCATTCCCTCCCTTGATCTTTTTTATCTGTATGGGGGGTTGCCATTTTTGCATAGCTTTTAAAGCAAATTCTGGATATTTTCAGAGATGGGGGAGGGGGTAGGATAATAGATATGTCACAACTCATGCTACTTACTCATTTTTCTGGAAATTAACTCCTCAAGCACCTGATGAGTTATAGGCATCTGGGCATTAGATGTTGAGTAAGAATTTTAATTGTATTATTTCATCACTGTGATCACATTTAATGATGAAAAGTCTTACAGTTTCCTGAACTATGGCATTTATACCTTTATTGAAATCACATTTTAAAACTGCATCTTCTTAGGGACTCTATCCTTAATTATTTTTAAAACTAACTTTTGGTGGCCTCTGCAAAGTAAATGTACTTTTCTGATGGGGGGGAAATATAAAGAAAAAACGTGGTATGTCTCTAAAAGGAAATAACTTTTGACTAAAATACTACTTGAGTAGATGTAAATTTATGCAGTTTTCTGATTTAAAAAGTATTATATACTTATGCAAAATATAGAAATTACAAAAAAATAAGATAGAAGAAAATATAAAGTAGAATAAGAACCATATTTAAAATTATCATTTGAGGCAATCATTAATATTTGGGTATCTTTCTAGTATTTCATACCCCCCACACTTATAACATTTATAAATTTTGAATCATAGTAAATAAAGTTTTATCTTCTTCTTTTCTCACTTAATGTTATATTGTGAGCACTTTTCTATATCATTATGTAGACATTATGTTTTTAATGACAGCATATATAAGAATGAATCAAGTGTTTTACCAAACCACTTTTAGATATATAACACTGGTTATTCCAAAATTTTTGCCATTAGAAATGATGCTGTTATCAACATTTTTATGCAATTTTTTTTTTACCATAGTGCTTATTATTCTCATAGGAAATAAAATTACTGTGTTAAAAGGAGTAAATATTTTTAAAGCAAAGATCACATGACCAATTATTAACCTTCTTTGGGGGACAGTCACATGAAGACACTTCCTTTCTGGTTTCAGAATCATTGGGAAGCCAAACTCATAGCCAGAAGGTTCCTTAGGGAAATGTAGAAACCAGGCGGAGGTGGCAGGCAGTCTTGAAGGATCTTTCATCCTCGTCACAGTGAGGCCTAATTGCTGTGATTTCTTCAGTTAAACTGATTCTTTATACTAAAACATTTTGTCATCATCAGCCTTATTTATATAGCAATCTAGAAAGCTCTTGGCTTGCAATATTTACCGTATTATGAGGCACTTCAAAGCTCTGCATGTGCCCAGATGACTCTGCACAGTCTACAAACGCCTTCATTTGTCCCAGCTTCAACGCCAGCAAAAGGCTCACTGCTTGGCCATGGGCTTTCAGGAAGAGAACACAGCACACTCCTATAAACCACCAACAGCGGTAGTCTAGAGCAAGGCACGAGGGAGAATTAAGTGTTCATTTGGGAGAACTGAGCATCTAGCCTTGAAGGAGCCAGGTTCCCATGACAAAAGTTGAAGATGAGAAGGAGATATTGATTGCTTAGATGTAGTTAATGTAGTTATGATAGCTATTTCTACTGGTTTAAGATAGCTATTTTAATTTTTCTACATGTGACATACATAAATTATTTAATATATACTCTTGACTATTCTTCTGACAGTTTCACATGTTTTTATCTCTCTTGGGAGTTGGGGGAGTAGACGTGTATTTCTCACTCTATTTCCCACTCCAACCCTCACCTAAAAGGTAGGTTTAGAAGGTTTAGAATCAGATATGAAACCCAGTTCAGATGTATATGGAGATTGAACAAGAAACTAGCAGGGAAGAGTCTAGGGCTGTTAAGCTATGAGACCTTCAGTGTTGTCTTTATAGTCACATGGATATGTTGCCTGTCTAAAACGGACACAAAGTCAGGCACCCTGATGTGTAGCTCTTTGGAGGCCAAATTAGATTAATTGGCTCCTTCAGTCATTGCCTTCTGGGAGTTTACAGGCTGTGGGAATATCATTAAGCTAGACATATCTAAAAAATGCAGACAATGAAACAAAAATAGTCCACAAATTCAGAAGGGAGCAAATACTTGATGAGGTAAAGACTGTTCAAAATTCACTCAGTGGAAAACTGGGTGACTCATTCCTTTGGAAAATATTTGTTGAGCATTCCACTATACGGTCATAGTAAACTAGACACTCTGTATATAAGGATGAAAAACACAGATAGGATCCTTTGTTCTATTTCTATAAGCATATAAAAATGCAGTACAATTTAGAGTAAAAGTAAGTGCTAGAAGGAAAAATGAAGCCTTGTAAAGGAGTTGAGAGTGATCGGGTGCTATAGTAGCTGGAGAGTCAGAACTGAAAGAAATGAGAGAGCAAACCCATTAGAGGCCCAGAGCAGAGTTTTCCAGGTGGAGGGGACCTCAAGGTTAAAGGTTCCGAGACAGGAAGAAGCTTGGTGTGTTTGAGTTGAAGCACAAAGGCCATTGTGCATGGACAGAGCAGAGAGAGCAAGGAGAGAATGATTAGAAATGAGATTGAAGATGTGGAGGAAACCAAGGTCTTTTAAGTAATGGGAGAAGTCTAGATTTTATTCTCATCACTATATGGGATGTCTCTGGAGGGTTTGACCTGAAGAGTAACATAATCTGATATACAACTGGAAAGTATTACTCTGGCTACTCTGTGGAAGAGCAGGAAGAGATGCAGAAAGACCACTGGTAGTCCTAGTAAGAACGGAGGGTGACCGGGACTGTGGGGATGCTACGAGAGATGGAGAGTAGTCAGGTGGATGATAGGTTTTGAGGCAGTCAATTAAAGTTGACTAAGATTGGATATGGCTTGTGAAGAAATGTGAAAACTAACAGGATGACGCATAGTATTTGACTGTGGCAACAGAGAATGGGGGCACTAGGAAAGAAAAAGTAAAGAATGGAGGGAAAATAAAAGTTCTGTTTCAGATATGTTCAAGTTTAGAACCCTGTTAGACATACAAGTGGAACTCTTTAATAGGCAGCAAAGGTAAGTTTGGGGTTTAGAGAAGCGGTCACAGGTGAAGGCACAAATTCATGAGCTATTAGAATATACATGGTGCCCAGAGTCATAGGACTAGGTGTGACAACTTACAGAGAGAATGCGGGTAGACAAGAGAGGAGAGGAGAGAAGAGAGCAGAGTTGAAAGCCTGCCAAGATGCCAACATTTAAAGGTCCGCAAAAAGAGATTAAGAAAAAGTATGGAGAAGTGACAGTCAGATTTGCAAGATGCAGGTCATTGGTTGGACGATTTATTATCCACGTAATTTATACTCAAACCCACTGATTTTTAAGAGTGACAGAAAAGTTATGAATAATTTTGCCAAGACAATAGGCGTAAGCCGGGACTGTCGTGGGCCAACAAGAACATATGGTCATCCTAGGCTTTGACAACCTTGTTTAAGACTGGTTCAGCAGGGCTGTCATGACGGCAATCTGATTTGAATGGGCTGAGAAGAGAATACAAGGTGAAGAAAACAGGAAGCACAGGTGACCTTTTGGAAAGAATTTTGCGATCAAGAAGGTAGCAGAAAAATAGGACATAGCTAGAGAGGATATGAAATAAAAGTTTGTTTTTAAATGGGACATATAACCTCTTTGTATGCTCATCTGAAGGATCCAGGAGAGAGAAAAAATTTGATAGTGCACGGGAAAAGGAATAGCTGCAGGAGGAGAGTTGGGGAATAGGAAAGGGATTCTGCACACAAGTGGAACGAGGGACATCAGATGGGAGTGGATTCAGCCTGTCCATTGTAACGGGAAGACACAGACTGTGTGGATACAGGTATACATCGTTGCTAAATTTGGCAATGGGAAAATGAGTTGACAACTTAGCCAAATCAGGAGAGATTCCACTTTTTGTGAAATCCTCCTTTCCTTCCCATAAGAAGTCACAGTCTACCATCTGGGGGCAATTTTCTTCACAGGCGTTAAGAAGAGATATGTGAGCTATTTCTTCTCTCAGGAAAATGCCCCAATATGGAGCCTTTAATAGTTTACCAGCAAATGTGGAAATTCTCCCAGGTCCAATTTAGATCTGGAAGAGAAGATGAATATTACTAGTCAGTCACTAACTGCCTGTAACAGATGTTTTTGTTGAATGTTAACATGAACAGTTCTATTTGGCCTTTGCAGAACTGGAATTAAGAAATCAAAGAAATAGCTAAGGGTACATTGAGACCCAGGTGGGAAAAATCCTTTGACCGGAGCCACAAAATAGAACATCTAGTAAAAGCTTTAGCACCCAAGAACTGTGAGACCCTGAGGATATCACTGTGCCTTAATTGTTTGATCTGTAAGAGGGAGAAAAAGAGTGAATATCAAGCAGAGGGCAGATGTTTGTGGATGTACGGACTTTCTGACAAAATATTAGTAGAAATTTTAGAAATATGTAAGCTTTTTGTAATGACAGCATAAACTAACCAAGCAAATGAGTATTTCCAACGATTTGATACCTAAGATTAACTTAGTTCAGAAGACTTAGTAAAGAAAGCTAGAATTAAATGTTTCCGAATCCAAATTACACTTTTTTCAGAGTCAAACCCCTTGAAAGCAAAACTGATTTTCTCTCTCTGTGAATTAAACGTCCATTTCCCTCATTAGCCAGGTACAGTTGCTTAAAGAAAATATACTTATCTGAAAAGTGGTGTTTAAATAGCTATTTCTACAGGTGACTTTAGTTACCAGAGACATGGGCTCAGTACAGTGGAATTACAGTGCAGCTCACCTTTGGTGTTCGCCAACATATCAATCATACCTGCTGAGGTTCCGTAGATAGAACCCAGGCCTTCGCCAATGAGATGCTGCTGCTCCTGGCACTTCATGCCACCTATATATGCCACTGTCGCAGTGAGAAGTCAACTGGACTTGAAGAAGATCAGTGCTGTGTAAATTGATTGTTTACATTGTTTAAGACAAAGTCCCTAGGAACTGGCTTTTTAAAATGGCACAGGAACAGCAATTTGTGGATGCTACACTACATGACAGTTTAAAGAACTGGATAATGTTCTTTGTTACTGATCTTATGGACCATTCTAATGGTCAATGACTAAGCTCCACCTAGGTGTACCTCTCATCCATTGTATCCAAATCCAGCTTCCCCATGCTTGGCAGGGTAAAAGCAAAGGATGCATTGCATAAGCACTTGTAGATAAATTCAGCTCATCCTCTTGTGCTAAAATGCCAATTACTGAGAAACATTTACTATGTTAGTATTGACCATCAGTAGCATTTGCTTTTTGTTTTCATTGAAACAGATACTTTTTTTTTTTTTTTGAGACAGAGTCTCTCTCCCTGTCACCCAGGCTAGAGTGCAGTGGTGTGAGGTTGGTTCACTGCAACCTCTACCTCCTAGGTTCAATCGATTCTCCCACCCCAGCCTCTTGAGTAGCTGGGACTACAAGCACACACCACCTCTCCTGGCTCATTTTTGTATTTTTAGTAGAGGTAGAGTTTCACCACATTGGCCAGGTTGGTCTTGAACTCCTGACCTCAAGTGATCTGCCCACCTCGGCCTCCTAAAGTGCTGGGATTACAGGCATAAGCCACTGTGCCCAGCCTAAAACATGCACTTTAAACTTTGCTTTTAAAAATTAACACAATATAAACTTTGAAAAAGTAGACTAAGGAAATGGTATTTCATTTTACATTCTCATTTAGGGTTCAGATTCAGATGCTTAGAAACTAGTATAAACAATTGGAGCCATTTCCTACGGACATTGACCCAGCATTCAGAATCCACCTGTGAGGTACAGAGATAATGATCATTGTGATGAGAACCATCCGAGTGTGTGTTGTTTTGGTAGTTCATAGGCTCTATGAACTCTTAGTTTTGGAGGCCCTCTTGTCTTTTATTACACATATTAAAATGCACTCATTGCACATTAAATGTAACTTATATATCAGTTGAGTGGAGTTGCCCTCAACTAGCTGACCTAATGTTACAGTCTAAAGACATTTAATTAAACACTTGTTAATTTCAATGTTGCTGTCTTCCTTGCAATATTGTGCAGCCAATAAAATATTTTTAATGTTTCAAACATTTCTGTGGAGGGTGAATCAAACACTTGTTCATTTCAACATTGCAATTTTCTTTTCCTGTTTTTTTGGAGTCAACGATTTTTTTTTTTTTTTAATGTCTCAAACACTTTCATGGGTCCATGAAAAACTTGTGGGACTATGACATGGTGCCTCAGGGCTGAAAAGATAAAATGGCCCTATATGTTGACAAGGACCTTGAACAATGCCTGAAGCTTTAGCTATGTTTTAAGAAAAAATTGCACTGAGATGTAACTGTTTCTTATGGCATTCTACTTTCACTTTAGCTAATCCAATGAAATAATTCTTAACTTTTCAGCCAGATTTTGCTTTTTCTTTCTTCTACTACTACCTTTTTATAAACACTTATCACTTCAGACACAAACTATTACAATAGACTTTTACTTTGTCTCCCTGCCTGAATTTCTTTCGTCCTTCAATAGAGGGTGAACAGATTAGCCTTGCTAAATAATTAAGTATATTTAATTAACCAACTAATTAAATTGAGTTGTCTATTTTGCAGTAATTTACTATGAATTTTTGCAAATTACACAAATGTTTGGCTTTATCTAAAACAGCTTCTAAGTTTCCAACAAAGCTTTTCTACTTGCTTTTCTTCCATTATATTTAGCACTTTTTCACCCTTGTTTGTCCATTAATTAGGCATTCAGCAAATATTAAGTACCTACAGAGTCTCGGACATCATACTAGTCACCAAGGATTCCATGATAAATAAGAACAATACCTGCCTTATTTTTAATTTAAGTTCTAGCATACATGTGCAGGACATGCAGGTTACAAAGGTAAATGTGTTCCATGATGATTTGCTGCACCTATCAACCTATTGCCTAGGTATTAAGCCCCATGTGCATTAGCTCTTTATCCTGATGCTCTTCCTCTCCCCACCACCCCCGACAGGCCCCTGTGTGTTGTTCCCCTCCCTGTGTCCATGTGTTCTCATTGTTCAGCTCCCACTTCTAAGTGAGAACATGTGGTGTTTGGTTTCTGTTCCCGTGTTAGCTTACTGAGGATAATGGCTTCCAGCTCCATCCATGTCCTTGCAAAGGACATGATCTCGTTCTCTTTTATAGCTGCAAAGTATTCCATGGTGTATATAAGGTAGTCCTGTCTTAGAAAAGGCAAATAATAAAATACATATGCCTGAAATGCCACTGGTTCTTTGATAGAGGTAAGTACAGACTATAGTGAAAAGCACAAAGGAAAAGTGGCATATTCTGCCTGATTTGGGGAATAAAGAGTAGGGAAGGTTAGTTCAGGAAAAGCTTATTTATAGAAAATGTTTAATCATCTACCCAATATATATTTGAGCAAGGGCACCCCAGGCAGAAGTAGTAATATGAGCAAAGGCATCAAGGCAAGAAAGACATTTAAAAAATATTATTGAATTGATGACTTTGTTTTTATTAAAACCAAAGCATTAAAAATAATAAATTATGTTTTCGATTAAAAATAAAATATTTGGATAATGTTGAGTTCTAATATACTCATTTTTCAACTTTTTGATATTTTTTCAATTACTTTAATATTCTGTAAAACCACCATTTTAAGAACACATAAAAACATTAATCTAGAAACATACATTTTTACTTTTGTCTCGGAATCCAATATGGCTTGGCATAACACTGTCGGGTCTTATTTTTATTTAACATTTTGACATTTTGTTCATCACGGATCTTTTGCATTAATTTTGATTTTTAAAAAATGTTTCATTAAAAAGTTAATTATCTTGGTTACTGAATTTTCTAAGGCCCCTTAAATTTGACACTCCAGGCAAGTACTTCCTTTGTCTTACCCTAATCCCAGGCCTGGAAAAAGCCATCAGATCACTATTTTAAAGATCACTTCCTTACAGTGCTGAGTATGGGTTGCTAAAGACTTTGGTGGTTAAAGCTAGAGAAATGAAGGCAAATTCAGTATCTATCATAATAGTTTAGGTGGAAAATCACTGAAGCTTGAACCAAGGCAAGAAAGGAGACAGAAAGGAAGTAGGGGTAAGAGAAGTGCCAGGGATGAGAGTTAGGGAGAATCTGATAATATTGGATGCATGGGTATGCTCTCTATCCTGAGATTCATGTTCACCCTCCTTCAAGGGATTCTTTTTAGGTCATTTCATACCCTTTTCTGTGGCAAATTCTTCCTTCTTCATGTTTTATCTGTTCAACTACATTATAATCTCTTTGCCATGAAAGATTATATCTCAGGTTTCATTGTTTCTCTTACTATGTTACAAAGTAGATGCTCAATAAATACCTGTTGAAAGAACTGCATCATCAATGTTTTTCAACATTGCTCCAAGGCAGTTCCCATAATAATTAAGCCAACAGAAAAAGAGTTTGAAACTTCTTCCTTGGATATATTTTTAAGGTTAGGATACTAATTTATCTACCCAAGATGGCATAAGTGACTTTTTAGGACCCTTTCCAATGACAAGATTAACAGCCCTTTTCTGAGAAGAGTTTTATATATGTTTCTGCTAATAGCAAGAGAACTTCTCCTGGGGCCATTTTCCCTTTTATGTGATTACACTGATATTTTAGAGAAAATGAAATTACTGCATCCCAGCTGGGCAGTTCTTTTTGAATTTATAGAATGCAGAGATTGCTATAAGACCATAATGTTGAGTCAAGTCTCTTATCCAATCATCAACAGACAATTTTTTGGTTTTTATAACCCATCTTATAAAAGTTCTAGTGTGGTTACCAAAGTCAAAAATTTGACATTAGTGTTGCCCTTGGCAACTGAATACAGAGATTTCTCTGGAAATTATTCCAGTTATAGTAAAAAGATAATTAACAATTAGTTGCAGAAAAATAGGAACTTAATGTATCTGAGTGTAGCTTTATCAGATTTCCTCTTACGGTGATATCTTGATACATTTTACCAGAAATTATAATTTTTATTATTCATTATTATCATCATCATTTTGGATAAGGGGCTTTCAGTAATGCTCCTACAGGGACTAGATCAGTTCTGCCTGCACCCTTTGTATTCTGCCTTTCCCCTTCTGAATGACGGACACAATGCTGGAGGCAGAGCACGCACTTGACTCACGGGTGAAGTGCTGCAACAGCTTGTGGAAAAAACAAAATCATGAATATGTTCAAACTACTATTTTTTCATTTTCTACCTTTCAAAGACAAATATAATGTCAAACTGACAACAAAATTTGGTATCTAGAAGTGGGATGATTTCAGTAATCCTAAAATATGAAACTGACTTTGTGAGAGACATAGAATGGGGCTTTGGGTAATAAGCACTTGGAGACTTTAAGCCAGAAAGCTGCTGATATGTGTTAGGTTGTGGCAGAACATTTGATTTGATTGTTGCCTTCTTTACTGGTAATGCAGGTAATTGGCTAAATAAGGCTATTTATTTATGTATTGGTGCTCCACTGGAAGAAGGCACAAAGCCTGCCAGTGTGATGGGGTCTGGGATGTTGCTTTCCCCCCAGGAACTGATTGCTTCTAACTGCTTCTGGACAGCAGCCATTGAGTCTAGGGCAAGAAAGACGGGCAGAACATGAAGACCTGTACGTGAAAAAGGAGATTCCTCAGTCTTGAAATCCACACCTGGATAACCTCTTTGACTGTTATTTATTTATTTAGAGACGGAGTTTCACTCTTGTTGCCCATGCTAGAGTGCAATAATGTTTTCTTGGCTCATTGCGACCTCTGCCTCCCGGTTCAAGTGATTCTCCTGTCTCAGCCTCCCAAATAGCTGGGATTACACATGCCTGCCACTATTCCGAGCTATTTTTGTGTTTTTATTAGAGAGGGGGTTTCGCCATGTTGACAAGGTTGGTCTCAAACTCCTGACCTCAGATGATCCACCCACCTTGGCCTCCTAAAGTGCTGGGATTACAGGCATGAGCCACCATGCCCAGCCCACTTATTTTTAAATATAGACTTTACTAGGGGCAAATAAAGCAAAACTGTTCTAAGTTTAAATGGAACTATATTTCCAAAGTACTTTCTTCTCCCTAAGACTGTCCCCAGATTCTCTATGATTAGTAAACCCCTAAAATAGTCCCTGGTTACTAAAAAGTACACCAATAGCAAGTTGGTTTTGAATGCTGCGTAGCCCTAGGAAGAGCATGTTTACCATGCCACATCAGAGGGAAGAGCCAGAAGTGGAAGGAAAGAGGAAGTCTAGTAGATCCTTCCAGAGAGAATAAACAAATTCAGCCAGATTGGCCCACCAAGGAACTTACCCATGGCAAGACAGGAAGCCTTTGCTACTCTTGTCAAGCAGAAATGCTTACTTTCTATGATGACTGTGCGCTTTAATAAATGCTGACTGTGCACTTTCCAGCCTCTTCAAAATGGGCGCTTATTATAGTAGTCCTGCTTTTAATCCACTATTGAACATGGAGGGCAGACCAACTGACCTTTGGTTTATAGGCTAGCAGACACCTAACAAACCAACCAATCAAACAACCTTCCATTTGTATCTGATGGAAAGACTGTATCTCCCATAAGACCTACATTTCAAGCTGGATGCAAGAAACGCAGGAGCCTTTGAGGTTTTCTCACTTGGGATGTTCTTTGGAAAGAAACTGGGGTCTGATAAATGTTTAACAACCAGCTGAGATAGCGTTGTGTATATCACACACACACACACACACACACACGTGCGTGCACACTATATGTTTACTGATATAAAGTATGTGTATCTCATAACTTACAAATAATATATACAATAATTTTTACTGTAAACTCCTTATGGCCAATTGATTCTTACAGAATGTTTTTTTGACAAAACAATTGCAAATAAGTGTAATTCCCACATGAATGTTGGTTGATGTTTATGTTTTTATGAGTAAGATGAAAATGAAGCAATGAAGGTGTAATGAAGACATATGGCAGAATTCATTTATTCAACGATGAAAGCAACTTTTTTCAGATCTTAGTTGTCAAATACTGAAAGGATGTTTCCTCAATTTTTGGTGCTATTTGCCATGTAGAGGCTATTGTCATAATATACTTTTAGTTTAATTTACATCAGTAATATTTTCTTTATCATTAAGTCTTGACAGTCAAACGATAAGATCAAGCCCTGATTTACAGTATTTGCTGAATCCTGTGGTGTAACTACTCCCACCATGGCTGATTTCAAGATACCAATATGATGTCAATGAGGATGGAATTGGACCAAATGTATTTTATCACATCACTTTGAAGTATCTCATTATACAGATATGATAGATTCATAGATAATAGAAAAATGTGGTAAAATAATTAAGAAGTTGTGAATTTTGAGTATATATTACCTTTGTTTTTAATGCCATTCATTTAACTGTAAATTTATATAATTTTTTTAATTTATACTTTTTTAGAGGCAAGGTCTTGCTCTACTGCCCAGGCTAGAATGCAGTGGTGTGATCAGGGCTCACTGCAGCCTCAAACTTCTGGGATCAAATGATCTTCTTGCCTTAGCCTCTTGAGTAACTGGAACTACAGCTGTATACCATCATGCCTAGATTATATATTAATTCTTAATAATGGCTATCTCTTACAATCAACTCACAAAATGTCTGAAATTTTAGCAGCTGGAATTTGTGAGCTGGTACAAGCCTTATTTCCATCCCACTAGAAATAAGGGTGCATCTGAATGGTAGGTAAGCAAGGAGGTAGATTGTGGCAAACCATGCTAGTGGCCTGCCCAATAGTTATCCTTCTATTTTTCTTGACTAATGGTGGAGGCAGCACATGTCATGTTAAAAAAAAATGGTATTTCTTAGCCTTCCATGCTGATAGGAGCAGCGTTATGATGTTGAGTGAGACTTCCTTAAAATCTCCTTAAGAGTAGGGGCAGGAGGAAACATACATGTACCTTTAGTCCTTTTCCCATTTCATTCCTGTCGGTCAGATTAGGCTAGACTATGTCACAGTGAAAATTTAATTCCCAAATGTCAGATTTAACACATCAAAAGTTTCTCACTTCACTTCCATTGAAGGTTGCTGAGGCAGGTTGCTCTGACCCACATATGACTTAAGGACCCCAGATGCAGCAGCTTCACCATCTTGTAGCTGTACTATCTGGAATACATGAGCTGCCAATGGTCATGCCTACTCTCCTATGCTTTAGCCCAAAGGTCAAGCACTTTATTTCTTCATGTAGCCTATTGGTCAGAATTATTCATATGTCCAACTACAGGGTGGGTCAGGAGTGTACCTTCATTATGTAGGAAAAATAAAACATAATTGTGAGAATTATCCAAGTATGACAGAGACTCAAAATGAGCACATGCTATTGGAAAAATGGCACCTATAAACTTGGTAGATGCCAAGTTGTCACAAACCTGTGATTTTTAAAAACCAATATCTACAAAATGCAACAAAGCAAAGTGCAATAAAATGAGATTTGCTTGTACAAGACCCACAAGTGAAACCAAGAGGAAGGCTACACAACTGACACATAGCCTTCCTTTGTCCAAGGGAAAGACATGCATTCTAAGGATATAGCATATCAGCCTAGACAACATAGTGAGAACCCATCTCAACAAAAAGTAAAATAAATTAGAAGGGTGTGATGGCACCTTCCTCTAGTCCTAGTCACTTGGGAGGCTGAAGTGGGAGGATTGTTTGAGCTAGGAGTTGAAGGCTGCAGTGAGCCATGACTGTGGCACTGCTCTCCAGTCTGAACAAGTATCAAAAAAAAAAAAAAAAGATGAAAGAAAGAAAGAAAGAAGGAAGATATCACTGTTGTTGTGTGTCCCTAAAGCAGAGTGATCATCATGGTACAGTTTTTATAGAATAAATAATTTTAAACAGTGTTGTTTTCTTTTTTATCTTTCTGAGTATAAGGCTTTTACTCTAAATCTGTCCTCAATATCTATTTGTCTGAGGGAAGCTTAGTAATTAAAGCAGAACGTATGCAAAGAGGAGGTAACATTCAACTCTTGATGTTAGGTTGGATCGTGCAATAAGAATATCTCGCAAACCAGATTATTTTCTTGAGAAAGAATTTTTCCAAATTTCTTCAGGCTCCATTTATCATATCAAGGCCAAGTGTGTCCTTAAGGCTAATCTTCAGTCAGAAAGAAAAAAGATATGACATAGAATTAATAGAAAAACCTCACATCTTGTCCTTGAAAATAGTAGGGAGAAGCAAAGGAGACAGGAAAAGGAGGTGTTGCAACCAGACATAAACGTCTTGGTTTTGCCCTCTCTGGGTTTAGGCTAAAAGACAGAGGGAGATGTGTTATTAAATCAGTATGACACTCCTCAAGGTAAAGAAGAGGCATTGTCCCCACTGCCCTGGGGCATAGCCACATAACTGAACAGATTTAGAGGGAGGAACTCCTCTAGTTTAGTATGCCCAAACTATTCTTCCTTCTTAGATGGTGCAGCTTTTGGGTGGAAGCCAATGGGCATTCCACAGAGTGTGCTAAGGCAGATGCTGGGGGTGAACTGCCACATAAAAAAGACTAGACAGCTAAAGAAACTGAGTCACAAAAATGGAAGCTTGAACTGGCATAGTGGCTTACACCTATAATCCCAGTACTTTGTTTGAGGTTGAGGTGGGTGGATCGCTTGAGCCCAGGGGTTTGACACCAGCTTGGGCAACATGGAAAAACCTTGCTTCTACAAAAAATACAAAACAAAACAAAAAAAATTAGCCAGCTGTGGTGTTGTGTACCTATAGAATCACATGAGACCAAGGAGTTCAAGTCTGCACTGAACCACTGCGCTTCACCCTGGGTGACAGAATGAGACCCTGTCTTAAAAAAAAAATGAATTCTAAGTTAAATCAGCCTCAGAAGATGGCATCCAAAGACAACAGGGCAAAGATGATACCAATGGGCAAAGAATATCCCAGAGACCAGGAGGATTCTAGCCAGCACACACCTGAGGAGTAGCATGTGTCTCTGCTACCCAACCTCCCTCCCATTCCTTGTCCCTAAACACATGACTTTATTGTTTTTTGAGACAGAGTTTTGCTCTTATTACCCAGGCTGGAGTGCAGTGGCACAATCTCGACTTACTGCAACTTCCGCCTCCCAGGTTCAAGCAATTCTCTTGTCTCAGCCTCCCAAGTAGCTAGGATTACAGGCACATGCCACCACGCCTGGATAACTTTTGTATTTTTAGTAGAGTCAGGGTTTCATTATATTGGTCTGACTGGTCTTGAACTCCTGACCTCAGGTGATCCGCCTGCCTTGGCCTCCCAAAATGCTGGGATTACAGGTGTGAGCCACTGTGCCCAGCCCACATGACATTTTAAACAAAGAAGCAGGAGAAGCAATAGGTTCTTTAAGAATACAACATTTTGCTCCCCCCACCAAAATTAAGCTATTTAAATTTTGGGGTTGAACTAAATTTAATCTAGATCAAATTATTTATCTTTCTCCTAATCAGAAAATTAATATCGATCTTCAGAAGAAGCATGAACTATAACTACATAACTGTAGGCAAATTAAAAGAACTAGCTATTTTCAGCAGTGGTGTTCATTAAATTTTGTGACCTCGCCACAGAATATTTCTGCTGTCAGCCTCTCGTAATAAGCATATTTTGCAAGGTATGATGCTGATGCTGTGAGGGTATCAAATAAGCAGATTTGCCGCCAGTGTAGAGACTGGTCACTTATTGACAGATTTGTTCTATTATTCCTCATACACAGACTCAGTGTCACCTCTCCATTCATTCCCTCTAATTATCTGGTGAATTATCTGAGATATACCAGTAAACAGCTACAGTTTTGCCTTCAAGTAGTAAATAGTATAGGGACCCCTCCTACCCCAAACACACTGGTAATCAGTGTCTGTGTGTGTTTGTGTGTGTGTGTGTGTGTGTGTGTGTGCACGTATGTGTAAGACTGGCTGCATCATTTGCAGGGCCGAGTGAAAAATAAAAATGCAGGATTCCTTGTTCAAAAATCAAAGAATTTCAAGATGGCTACAGAACTTTATGTGTGAAGGTCCTAACTGCAGGGCCTGTGAAACTGCACAGATCGCACACCTATGAAGTCAGCTCTGTGTGTGTGTGTGTGTGTGTGTGTGTGTGTGTGTGTGTGTGTGTGTGTTGTAGAGGGCTACATGTGTGATTCTTCTTGGAGGACTGCATAGTGTAAAGATATCATTGTCTTTTATTCTTCCACCTCATTTTTAGAGTCTAGATAAATCCGCATATGAGGGCCTGTCCCCTTTTTAGTAGTTTTCAGCCTTGGATAGTGGTGGAAAATATGAGAATCCTAGTTCAAATTTCCTCTCACTCTTTGTAGGGTTGTGAGTCCAATGCGTATTTTTTCTGTGCCTCATCTTTTCGACTTGAAAATGGGGACATAAAGTACACTTAGTCGTGGAGTTATTAAGGAGATTAAAATAAATCCGTCTCTATTGGTGAAGTGCCTGGAGTAAGTCTTGCCATAGCTCTATGTAAGCAGCTGTTAAAGTAAAAATTTTGAAGCCTTTATTATATGACAACTTAAACATAAATCCCTTCCGATGTTAAGTAAGGACTATGGAGCTATTAACTTTCCCTCCAATATAACCATTTATGGTCACAGGCCTATCTGGGTCAGGCAGGCATGTTGATTTGAGAGTCCCCTAAGGTGTTAATGGATGCTAACAAAAGACTTCCTATTCGGGAAGCAAAGGACAACTGGGGCTGACCACCCTTCTCTTCACTGATGTTTCTTGCTTTTGTTAAGTATAAAGTAAATAAATCAAAATAAACAAAAAGAAAGCCAATAACAGCCACCTCCAAACACCAGTAAATTATTTTAGTTGCTATGGCTCTTTAAAGGACTAGAGAATTGTGTGGAAGCAAAATCAGTTGGCTCCTAAACTCTTAAGAGATTTTATTGCTGTCATGGTATAGTAGAATGGCTAAAGAGTCATATTACCTAGCTCAATAGCATGGAAATTGGAAACGCTATGTCTTGCTATGTCTGTATAGGGAAGACAAAAGTCTATGACCTGAAAGAGGGGGACAGAGACTATAATACCATGTGCCAATTACACACACACATGTCCAGTGCAGATGACTGCCTTTATGTTTTCTAATTTGGACCATCAAGCATCCTTTCGTTCCACACAATCTTCCTCAGATTAGCATCTGGTGTCCTTGTTTTGCATCCTCCCTTCACCTTACCTTGAGTCTTCGAAGTCAACTTTAAATGGACTCCCTGTTTTTCCTTAGCCTTCCCTTAATCATCATTTAAAAGCCCATGAAATTATGGTTTTGATAACTTTTTTCTAAAAATCATACTAAACAAATATATAACTATTTAATTTTTTAAGAGCTTGTCCACATCTCTCCTAAAATCTCTTGAATTCCCGGGGTTCTGACCTAAGAGAAGCTAGAATATACAGATGTTAACACAACCCCCTGGAGGCCTGAAGCAGGAAGTTTCATGAGGTGTGAAGGGGCAGGTGGGCCAGGGAGCAGGTGATGGCCACTCTCTAGAAGTGAGATGCTGGGCAGGTCTCTCCTTTATCCATGCATAAGGCAGATAGGCAAATGATGGGGTAAGAGTTCACTTAGGACTATGAATTGATGGGAGGTGTTTTGGGTAGCAATGAAAAACAAGTAACAGCAACAAAGAAGGTTGGACAAAATCATGTATACTACTGAACTGAAATCTCAGCAGCAATAACTTGAGGATCCAGGAAACTGTTAAGTCCTCAAAAGCCTTCACTTTCAGAGCTCTTGCCAGAGTAGCAATAGAAGTGGTGGGAAATCAAGAAAGTCAGAAGTTCCAGAGTGTCGTAAAAAGAGTGTCATCCAAAATGTCTGAGCATGGGATCCATGTTGGGCAAGAGGACTATAGAATTCACAAGGAGCTGAGGGACAGAAGAAGCAGGAGGGCCTATGGGTCAGTATGGGCTGAGGAAGGTGTTCAGTGAGTACAGGTGTGTAAGAAGATCAACTAGACAAAGTCACACACACACACACACACACACACACACACACACACACACACGAGACACACACCTTTCTTTCCATCTAAGATTTTTTTTAAGTCCATAGACCTTTGAATTGATTTGCAATCCCCTCTTTAGATAAGAAGGGACATTCCATCTTTTGATATAAGCTCTGATATGCATAAGAAATTCCTTGCAAAAATTTACAGTCTTTTTGAATGGATGTTTTTTAATATTTTCAATTACAGATTTATGGCAGAATTTTTCTTAGGCCTGAATTGTCTGTTTAATATTAAAATGGTTTTTGTAGGGAGCCATCTGTTATATGATCAGGCATGGAAATTCTTTATAGGGCTTTACATCAGCACTCCTCCAACGTTTGTCATGCTTCAAATATCCTCAGGCACTTGTGTTTCCATTTAGAGGAGCAAGGTGAAGTACTTAGAGGCAGGACCTGATGTCTCCTCAACTGTTCTGCAGCTGTTACCGAAAACAAGGTGTTCGGCATATGGCTTTTCCCTAACCTAGCCTCAGTGTTTTCCTTTACTATGACAAAACAGTATCTTGACAAAAAGGATGGTTTATGAATCTTGGAATCTCCTTTCAGAACAAACTTTGCTCATTGCATCAATCAACTCTCGTTTTTCTTCAAAGCTGTTTTATCCTTTAAAAATGAAAAAACTTCTGCTCATTTTCCCCATGAGTACTATTTCCCTAAGTGCAATTTCATTTGAGCTAATTCTATTTTACCAAGTAGATTTTATCACAAGCGCTCCCTTTGAATCACTGAACTGGGAACTGCCTGAAAAAGAATGTGGGAAGGATTTCGAGGCTGTGTTCAGGGTAAATGGAGAGTACTACAGTTGATTACTTACGTCTGCTTTGGGTGTAGAAGTAGTGAGCATGGGACACGTGTGCCCTTTATTTGCAGTCTCTGGCCTTTACTTTCTCTAGGTCCCTCGATTACTGTGCTTGTTAATAAGGATTGTGAAATGGCTGGCCTCGAGGCAAGCACACACAGAAAAATCAACTTCTTTATCTGGGAAACAAGCCTGACCTCACAATAACAACAACAATTAACAACAGCAGCAGCTACGTTTGTTGAACATTTGCTGTAAGCACCACTGTAGGTAATTCATAAACATTAAATCACTCCATTTAATCCCCACAAACTACCAAAATATACATATTATTCACCCAGATTTTTGACTAAGGCTCAAAAAGATAAAGTAACTTTACTGACTTGAACTTTTCACTCAAAGCATCCACATAAATTCTTATTGTTCTGAATATCATCATTCCATTCCATACCCACTCAGTCATTTTTCTCCTTACATTCAAATCCTAGCAGTCTCTCCCTACATACGTAGCTCTTCTTCTTGGAAGACTCCTTGATAAAGCAGAGAGAAAGGCTAGCCTTAGTTCACCTAAGTTGGACATTCTCTGAGCCATGATGAGCCCTTCTCTGTGGCTATATTATTTCACATGACCCATTCTTAATAATTCAGCCTAACCATCCCTTTGTTCAATTCCATTTAAAAATTTTTCTTTGTAATGGTTTTGTCAATTGTCTGCATTTTATATTTAATTAAATTGTTATATATTTCAATTAAGTAGTCAATTCAAAACACCTAGTGAATCTAATCTGAGGTTTTCAGTAACTGATCAAAATAAATAATCAATGCCATCCACTTAATGGTCCTTCCGTGAAAATCAGCTGCAACCTTAGTGGTAAAAAATATGATCAAATGATTTACGGTGATATCCCTCAATAGAAGAGAGAAACAGACAATGATAATTTTTAAAAGGTGGCCGTGTGCAGATCCCTGGTGTAGTTCTTAATGCCAAGAGAGCCAAAAGCCCCCTTGTGATCACTGGCCTTAATATTCTCCAGTATAAGTGTGAGTTAGCCAATCATATCATCCCATCTCATTTGCCTGGTGATGTACAGAGTTGACTTTAGCTTCCATTTATACCTTGCAGAAAACAGTAATAGCTCTCTTCCTCTTGAAAAAAATAAATAGAAATACCAAAAGGAAATTCCTTAATAGGGTGGAGATAGGATTGGATGAGTGGTACATCGTTTACATGCAAATCAAGTGACAGGAAAGAAAACAGACAAGTTCATACTCTAGGTTCTGTTTAATGTGTCTGTGTTCAAGGTTGTTCATACTATTTTGCCTAAGCAAAGCTTTTGTTTGCCTTGTTTAAGGTTTACTTTGCTTTGAGACGTATGTTAACACATGAAAGAGTTTGTCAAACTTGTCTCTCTGAGGCAAAACTTGAAAAGTGGAACATTTGAACATTTGTAAAATGTAAAGATTTTTGCTTTTACTAAAGTTCATTCTAGGTCTAATCTAGGTTCACTCTCTTTTACCCAACAGTTCCCTGGGCAGAAATGTGATCCCACCCCATTTACAATCTGATTCTTTCACTTCCCAGGATAGACATTATCTAAAGTTTGAGCTTCAGTGCTGATTTACCATTACCAGTAAGAAGGTCAGTTTTCTGTCATCTACTTTTTTGTGAAA
The DNA here is from genome assembly GCF_009761245.1 of Sapajus apella. Lineage (NCBI taxonomy): Eukaryota > Metazoa > Chordata > Mammalia > Primates > Cebidae > Sapajus > Sapajus apella. The sequence goes on from NW_022436964.1 coordinate 20,004,162, forward strand.
AGAAGGAAATTAACATGAAGAGGTTTGAATCAATGCTTTTCTCTATTTCTCTGTTTTCCTCAGGATAATATATTTTTGTCTATCACTTTAGCAGTGAGTTCGAATTTTACTGTCACAACTTTTACTTGAAATCTCTAGCTCTGACTGAACAGCATCTTTTCTTAACTTCCCATTATTTAGCTTAGCATACTTCTAAAGCCTTTCCTATTTCTTCTTATCCCAGTTCAAAGAATGCGTAATTCTTCTTCCAGGTCCAAAGCAAAGATGCTTACCACTGTCTTTTACCTTTCTTTTGATACACTACATATTTAGATCCTTAGCAAGAATGGTCTTATTTTCGCACCAACGAAGATGGCCTTTTCCTTTCCACTCTGCCAACAGACTCATTTTCTACTTATCAATGGGCAGGTTGAAGCCTTTTTATCTTCTCTGCTCACATTCTGCATCTATGTCCTACACACTCAAATTATGTTAAAACAAGATTTCCCATCTTTTGTGCCACTTGGATTGTGTCATCATTCTTTTGAAGATATTAGTGATGTCACCAATTGTTTCCACATGAAAGTCAAATTCACCACTTCAAAGTTCTGAATATTACCTCTTTTCCCCTTTACACCATTCCAAGTCCCTCTGCCTGACTTCATTTCTTTTTGAATTCCATAACCAGATTGTTTTGCTGCACAGGGAGGGGGGCATCATGGCCTCAAAATCACCTTGACCTCTCCTGGTATGCATTCTTGCTTACTTGCCAATTGGAATGATATGAGAAGGATTTAACATGAATAGGGTCTCTCATTCTTTCCATGTTCTTCAAAGCACTACTTAAAGTTAAATAACTTTTGAATTCATTTAGTGGTAGTCACTACCCCAAGACAGACTTAAAATCCTTTACCTTATTTTTATTCCTAATTCTTTTCCATTAAAACCTTTGTATAATGTATTAGTATACCTAGTACATTCTTTTGATTTTGGAACTAATTATAAAAGTTAGAAATCAATTCTGGGTTATACCGCTTATGTCTGGTGATATGTAGTCATAGGGGATAGTATGCCCTTGACTTCCCAGAATGAAGGAAGAGTCTGATTTTTTTGTGCCCTCTATATTATGTACCTGAAAGAGGCACACACAAAAAAGTGGAGCTCTACCTAGTTCCACAGCGGAATATACCCTGTATAATTAGCTCACATTCATGGCCTTTAAATTAGAGAACAAAATATTAGCCTAGGCTCTACTTTTTGCTTCCTCCCTGATCCCCACAATTGAAATCAGAACTATTTCAAAGCTTACAATTCAGTTCATATTCTATCTAGTCAACTTGATAACTCTCCTTGCTAATGTTGATGAAATGTCTTTCTTAACCCATGTTCCTGTGGGAGGGTAGAGACCAAGAGAAGAGATTTAAAAAATACGTTTGAAAGTTATTTTTTTTAGCAGCTTTAGGAAAAGGTTTGATGAACCCAGTTTCACCCATAAAATTATCTATGTGGAAAGCATTTCCCTATTGGCTGTTTTCAGCTAATCCCTTTAAGCTTTGTATGGACATTTATCTACAGACTCTTTCCAATCTCTTTTTTATCTGTATTTTCAGAGACATTAGTTAGATAGCAAGATACCCTTTTTATTTAAAAGTAAATCACCTTCTAAGAGTAGAATTAGAGGCGGTCAAATGATGCAAAATAATATTTCAAGGCACAGGTTGCTATTCATACTACATTAAGTGAAAAATGTTATAAAGCAACTTGTATGGAAAAAATCTCATTTTTCTATCTATTTCTCTGTCTATCTATCTATCCATCCATCCATCCATCCATCCATCCATAGACAAAGCTATGTAAACCAACATCTTAGTAAGAAGTAGGATTATTATGGTTGATCTTCATTTTTTTTCTAAATTTTTTACAGAGAGTATGTACTGTAGGTATTAAAAGTATTTTTAAAGTAAATAGTATGTTTATGCTCCCCAATCACTTGCTGTGGATGTGTCTTACAGAAAGATATTAGGAAGCTTCCGTTGCTAGTGACTTTTAACAATTAGGACAATCCTTCATTGTCTCCATTTTTTCTTTCTAAAAATTTTAACTGGTGGTTTACCAAAATCAACAAGGAACATAGGCTAACAGAAGGACAAGAGTCATTTCAAACAATTTGAGAACACATAGCTCTCTGCCAACTGTCTGCTCTAGCAAGTGGTAGAGAGATGGCTGTTCTGTTCCTGATATGAAGAGAAGGTACATCAGGGTTGGAAATGACTTAGAAGCCTCCTCCCCCATTATTCTGGAGTCCCTGCTCCAGAAATTTGATAAAATGCTAATATTTATTGAGCTTGCTATGTGTATGCACTGTCCTAAGAACTTTTTATGTGTTAGCTCATTTAATCCTCCCCAAACCCTATACGGTGGTAAATATTACTACCCCCATTTTATAGATATGGGAACTGAGACACAAAGAGCTAGTAATTTACCCAGCATCTCATGTAGTAAGCAGCAAACCTGAGGTTTGAATCAGGCACTGTGGCTCCAGAGCTCACACCCATAAAGGTTGCTCCTTACTGCCTCTCATTTGTTCTTGCTGAAATGTGGTCTGGTTGCTATGTAAACACCTCTAATAAATAATAAGTGCCCCACCTCCAGTGATAGCCAATTCCCCTTGAGACTCTGTCCTACTTAGAGTTGTACCAAGATAAGTGGGTGCCCAGGCAACGGAAGAAGTAGAAAGGTGGCTCTATGTAAATCCCCCCCCATTTCCTGAAGGAGATCCTGGTTGGAGGACTTTGGTGTAGGTAGTTTATTTGGAGGTGATCTCGGAAAGCAGGAGTGAGGGAGAGGGGAAAGTGAAACAAGGAAGGGAGAAAAAGCAATAAAGGGAGTATTACGTTTTCCGTGGGCAATTGCAACTTGATTGTCTGAAGTATTACAAAGAAACAACCTCAGAACTGTTCCACTAGCTAGGGAGGCTTGGGTATTTATCCACCAACAGCCATCCCTTGTTAGTTGAGGGTTTTCACTAGAAGCCACCAATCCCTAGCCCTTCCAGGCTACCCTACAGGCAGGCTGAGCAAGATTGCCTGGTGCTGGAGAAAGTCCTCAGGCAGAGAACTAGGAAAACTCAGAGACTTGGGTGGGAAGCTGTCACCATGTATAGAAACCATCCACTGGAGCTACAAGAGAACTCACAGGTGGTCCAAAAGCTGTGAGGTAGAGCCTCAACATCTTCTTCAGTGGCCCTTCAAATCAATGTTGGCAAAAGATTTCTCCAATGTGTTTTTAGAGGGAAGACTGAAGAGTAGTCAGGGGATTTCAAAGAGTGGTCCCTGGACCAGTGGCATCAGCACCACTTGGGAGTTTGTTAGAAATGCACATTCTCAGGCCGTCCCCAGAATTCCTGAATCAGAAACTCAGAGTGTTGCACAGCAGTCTGTGTTTTAAAAAGCCCTCAAGATGATTGTGATTCAAACGAAAACTATGCAAATCACAAAGTTTTAAAGATGGAAAGGGCAGCATCCACAAATCAGTTTATCTTCGTAGGGAAGATTGAGAACTTTTCCAATGCTGAATATGTAGAACCCAGGTCTCCAAACCCTAATTCCCCAAGGGGATGACTCAGACATCCCCCACAATGATAGGTTTGGGCAAATGCTAAGCTGCTCTAACAAAAAGAACCCTGAAGACAGTAACTCGAATGATAGAAATTTATTTCTCACTCAAGTAAGTCTAGCCAATATAGGCTGGTGGGGACAACTCTGCTCTACAAAATCATTCAAGGACCCAGGCTTTTTTCATACTGGACATCTGCCTTCCCCTGAGTGGTGTCTTCACCTGGGTAGCCAAAACTTGGGTGCTGTCTTATCAAAATGCTGACCATGGGATGTGAGGGATAGAGACAAAATCCAAAGCCAGAATCTTATCTGAATTTGTAAGTGACACAGTGTTTGAGCACATCATATGCTCTAATAGTCTACTGTTCCAAACTTAATCATATGACCACATGTAACTGCAAGGAAGACTGAGAAATATCATCTTGAAAACTTTGTGCCAAGGAAAAAAGTCTCTAGAAGGCAACCAGCAAATAGTTGTAGCATGTACCACAGTATCAGATTTTCCTAATGCTGTAAGTGTTGTTGCCATTGTATTTTTTAATTTGCTTTGTATTATATTTACTGACATCACACCTTGTTCCAGCAAGATATTCCGGCACCTTCAGTATGTGAGTCAGAAGATCTCAGTCAAGTGGCTTATCAAGATGTACATGTTATCTTGAGGGGGAGAAGCATAATCTAGTATCTTTTAAAGAAATCCATGCTTAGATTTAACAGAACAGACACCTGACATCTAGTAAAAAGTTAATTGCTTTGAGAATGGGTCATAGATCAGAGCTTTTCTGAAAGAAATAAAGGTGGACAACATCAGCAAAATTTCTAGATACATGTGGGAAGGAAAGGGGCAAAGAAAGGATAAACCCAAAAGGAGATGATAGTAGAAGTCAAACCCGTTCTAATTGCGTGTTTTTGCAGGCTTGGTAGACTCAGGAGATAGATATGTCTGGCTTTCATCTAGGGGTTCCAAATACACCCAGCCAAGGCACTTGTCCAGCGGTTAATTCCAAGGTTTGACTCTCAAGTGGCTGAAATCGAGTGATCAGGTTATGCAATCCATGGAAAGATCAGGAGGAGCCACTGGGTCAAGACTGAAGAGCTACAGGACTCCAAGGGTCTTGGACAAAAAAACGCTAAAGAAGTGCAAGTCAAAAGAGTAGAAATTCAGTTAAAAACAAGAGTGGCAAAAACCAAGTAGAAGACTAAGTGGAAATAGAGCGGAGTAAAATGAGGTGAGAAGTAAAGTGAGATGGGTGATTTCTGAGGACAGAGGTAAATGAACACCTTTCCTGATTAATGTGCAAGTCCTGTTGGTGGCTTGAAATATCAAATGAGTCAGGGTTGGTATGGGGAAAAAAAAGCACATAAACAGTGCTTTTCTGAACAGTGTAACTTTCAGAGCTAAAGGCAGAGAACCAAATCCCTATTATTTCTCAAGTAACATGTTACCTCAACACAATCTCTTGGCATTGGTTTAAAGTAACAATTTAGAACAAAATCATAATTAGAAAGCAAATTAACTGAGGCAATGCACAATAAAAGATAGAGGCTCTGAATTGTGCCCTAGAAGCCAGCTGACTTGTGCTTTTGTATTTCTTTTTTCTAGGAGGAGGAACTATAGATTATATCTAAATATATCTCAGTAAACCTACAAATAAGCATGAGCACAATTCATCCACTCTACATAAAGCAAAAACCCTCACAACGTCGGCAAGCAGCAGTGTCCTCTTAAATTTAAAGCTTCCATAAAGCCTAAAAGGAAATACCAATCAGCAGCCCTTTATCCTTTTAATGAGGGCTAGCAGCTCTCATATTTTTGTCTCTCTTTGCTTTACAGCACACAGAAATATTCTCTGAGTATGCTGTTTGCTCTCTGCTCAGATTTAACAGAAAATTGTATAGCCAAAACGATTACTCTCTATTTCTTAGTCTTTTAATAGACAAGAAATCTTCATCACTATTTAATTATGCTCACCTGCAGAGCCATGACACATTGAGCTTCAGATATGCAGAGAAATAGACTTTTGTAGATATTTTTATGTTCCTGGCACACTTTAGTGTTCAATTACTACGCATAGATTTTTGGCAAAAACAAACAAACAAACAAAAAAACCAAGCAAGATAGAGGTCATCTTCTGGACCCCTTCTCTTCTTCCATGTTCTTTGTCTTCTTCCACTTTCTGCCCAAGTTCTCCGTGCTTTCTGATGATGTGTGATGTGTTTGAACTAGAAGCTTAGACTCTAGAACCACACTGCCTTGAGGTCACGTTCTGTCCCTAATAAATCGGGTTCAGCAAGCGACTTAAGCTTTCTGAATTCCAGTTTCTTCATCTGTAAAATGAGCACAAACCTTTATAGATTTGTTGTGAAGGTTAAGTCAGTTAATATCCAAAGGATTACAAATCGTTCTACTATAAGGACACGTGTACACGAATGTTCATTGCAGCACTGTTTACAATAGCAAAGACCTGGAACCAACCCAAATGCCCATCGACGATAGACTGGATAGGGAAAATGTGGCACATATACACCATGGAATATTATGCAGCCATCAGAAACGATGAGTTTGGGTCCTTTGTAGGGACATGGATGAACCTGGAAACCATCATTCTCAGCAAACTGACAGAAGAGCAGAAGATCAAACACCGCATGTTCTCACTCATAGGCGGGTGTTGAACAATGAGAACACATGGACACAGGGAGGGGAGCACTACACACTGGGGTCAGTTGGGGGGAAATAGGGGAGGGAGGCAGCAAATCACACTGCCACGTGTGTTCCTATGCAACAATTTTGCATGTTCTTCACATGTACCCCAAAATGTAAAATGCAATAAAATAAATAAATGGGAAAAAAAAAAAGAGTGAAAAGACAATTCAATAAAGTAAAAGATGTCTTTACAATAAAATGTGCTGGGATAATAGGGTATCAACATGAAAACAAGAATGAAGAAGTAAACTGACCTCTCATCACACTCAAAACTGACAAAATGGATCACAGACTCAATATGAGAGTTAAACCTACAAAACTTGTTGAAAAAAATGAGGAAGTAAATCTTTATTAACTTGAGTTAGCTAATGTATTCTTGGATATAATATGAAAGCACAAACAAAAGAGAAAATCATAAATAAATTGGGCTACTGAATTAATTGTGGGTGGCAAACAATGTCATCAAAAAAAGGAAATGTTTTTCCAATGATTCAATATCAGATTTAAGAATGCTTTATTATACATGAAGGAAAATTTTTTAAGAATTTGTAACTTTATTATACGTAAAGAAAATTAACAAAACTTGGTAACTATTGAGCATAGTGCTCATATCTTGAGATAATATTTTATTAGAAGTAATATTTTAAAATTAAAATAAATGTAAACATGAATAACAGTATGTCTCTGTTTTCTTCCAATTAATTTTAAAAATCCAATTATTGAAATACTATCTTTATAATGGTTATTAAGAAAATAATTGGTATCTTTGGGAACATCCAAATCATTTTGATATTGTTAATCAAAAATCAGTAAAGTTGGATAAAGTTACAGATTATGAAAAAAATAGTTTAATAAAATTCACTGGGTAAAATAGTGAACACTAATATACTAAGTTCTATCTTATTAAATATATGCATATTTAGGAATCTCTGTTTGTGCATATAATTAAAGATAAAAAAAAAATATTGTAAAGTTCTTTAGAACAGTTCCTGGCACATAGGAAGTACTCAGTGGGTAAGATGTTTTTAATTATTACCTCTGATTACTCAATACATACACCATGGCACCCCAACCTTGCCTGAACCATGAGAATAGTACTCCAAGCCTTCACATTAATCCTGCCTACCTTGTCTTAAGGCTCAACTTTCTCTAATGTTCTCTCAACCAGATGACAGGGAGAACAGGTTGAGCATGGATTAGAGCAGAACTTCTGAATTTGACTGTCCAGGCAAATCATGTGGAATCCTTATTAAAATGCAGGTCTGAATTCAGTAGGTCTAGAGTAGAGCCCGAGATTGTGCTACTGTTGCTGGTCTGTGGACTACACTTTGAAAAGCAAGAGGTTGGCATCTTCTAAGTCTAGGTTCTAATACACCCAAAAGCTCTCACACCTTGGGCAAGTTTCTCTACTTCTTCCAGTCTATTTAAGCTACAAAGGAACCTGGATTAAGGTGAAGATTCAGTGAATAAATGGATATAAAATGTTCAGTAAGTTCCTGATATATACTAGGAAATTTCTAATAATCGGTAGCTCTTAAATTGTTAGAAGGTTACTAGTCATTAATTTCCAAGAAACGTTGCATTTTAAAAGAGGTGACTTGGGCTGGGAACAGTGGCTCATGCCTGTAATCCCTGCATTTTGGGATGCTGAGGCAAGTTTATTACTTGAGGTAAGGAGTTTGAGACCAGCCTGGCCAACATGGTGAAACCCATCTCTACTAAAAATGCAAAAAATTTGCTAGGCATGGTGGCTGGCACCTGTACTCCCAGATACTCAAGAGGGTGAGACAGAAGAATTGCTTGAGCCCAGGAGGCAGAGGTTGTAGTAAGCTGAGATCCTGCCACTGCACTCCAGCCTGGGTGACAGAGCAAGACTCCGTCTCTAAATAAATAAATAAGGTGACTTGTACCAGCTGAGTTTAACTGCTATAATTTATAGTTGTATTATCAAATAAATAAACTATAAGGTACCCCTAGCCACTGGTGTTACTTTAAGCATCTTCCAGGACAAGGGCAAAAATGTTCAAAGCAAGCTCTGTAATTTCTAAACAAAAATTCAGCTCTGCTACCAATAGCACAGAATCTATAATTCTTAAACCTGGCAACACAGAATTCTTCCACTTTAAAACATCACAAGTGACTGCTGCTTCTAGCCAAAGTAAAATAACCCAGACGTCACTTTTCAACTGAAACATTCAAACAAAAAAAAAAGACAAAATATATAAAACAACAAGACACTAGGCTCAGGCAATGAAAGACAGTGATTCTTGAGAGAAGGAAACAAAGAGGGGGAGACCTATGATTGCTGAGCTTACTGATTGCCTTGAGAGAATTTTAAGGCCACAGTGTAAGAAGCAAAAATCCAGGTGGAGCCCAGGAAACTTCTTTAAGTTCAGAAAACAGAACTAAGGATCTGGGGAGACTTTAGTGGCTAGAGATTTCAGAGCAGAGAACCAGAGAGGAAAGAGCTACACAAAAAAAGATCTCTGTAAAAAGTCCCTCTGGAGGCCAGTCATGGTGGCTCATACCTGGAATCCCAGCCCTTTGGGAGGCCAGGGTGGGCAGATTATGTAAGGTCAGGAGTTTGAGACCAGCCTGGCCAACACGGTGAAACGCTGTCTCTGCTAAAAATACAAAAATTAGCCACATGTGGCAGCATGTGCCTGTAATCCCAGCTACCCAGGAGGCTGAGGCAGGAGAATCACTGAAACCCAGGAGGCAGAGGTTGCAGTGAGCTGAGATTGTGCCACTGCACTCTAGCCTGGGCAACAGAGCAAGACTCTGTATTTAAAAAAAAAAAAAAAAAAAAGAAAGAAATCCCTCTGAAGAGTTCAGTGGATTACTGATTGGTGCATGTTGTTCACAAGGAAACTACCCAATACTGGGAAAATGACCAAATAAGAAAATTTCACTGTGCATGGTGGCATACACCTATAGCCCTAGCTACTTGGGAGACTGAAGTGGAAGAAGCTCTTGGTCCTAAGAATTCAAGGTTGCAGTGTGCTATGATTATGTTACTACACTTCAGCCTGGGTGACAGAATGAGACTCTGTCTCAAAAAAGAAAAAAAAAAAAGAAGAGTTGGAGGGTGCGAGACTGGTACTGTTACAGGATCAGGAATAGTGACTATTTTCACAAGCCTGACAACCTATGAGGCATTGGGCAGAATGCCCAGATGGTCTTGCCTCAGTAGTCGAGAACAATGGTCCCTGAACCAAATACTGCTTTGGTCCCACTAACACATCCTAAAAAGCAAGACTCTGGAAGATCAAACTGTTTCCAAGTAAACAATTGGCCATATCACAGGACAAAAATATCCAGCACCCAACAATGTAGAAATTACATCTGGCATAGAATCAGAGAATGTGAAGCATGCAGAGAATCAAGAAAATATGGCCTGTAATCGGGAAAAATGAACCAATCAAAACCAATTTAAAACTGACATAAATATTAGAATTAAAAGAGAAGAACAGTTATTACAACTGTATACTAGATGTTCTAAAGTTTAGCTACATAGAAGATATAAAAAGACCCAAATTGAACTTCTAGAGATGAAAACTATAAATATCTCAGATGAAAACTATACTGAATAGAATTAAGAGCAAATTAGATTTTACAAAAGAAGAGATAAGAAAACCTAGCCTATCAACAGAAATTTTCACATTAAACACAAAGATAAAAAGAATTTTAAAAGTGAACATAGCATCAGGAGTTGTAAGATCTTTTCAAATGGCCAAACAAATGTATAATTGGAGCTTAGATCTACACAAAGGAATGGAGAACACCAGAAATGGAAACTATATGGGTAATTGAGGAGGGCAAGAGAGGCAGTCTTAAAAGATCAACACCATCCCTCCCCGACCCCCTGGCAGTGGCCATGCTGCAAGGAGAGAGAATCTGTGCACTTTGGGGAGGGAGAATGCAGTGACTAGGGGACTTTACATTGAACCCAGTGCTGCTCTGTCACAGTGGAAAATAAAGCTGTGCTGGGCCCACCCAGCTCCAGCATAGAGAGGGAGATTTGGACCAGCCCTAGCCAGAGGGGAGTTACCCATCCTATCAATAAGAACTTGAGTTTCTTGGCAAGCCTCACCATTGTAAGCCAAAGTGCTCTGGGGTTCTAGGTAAACTTGAAAGGCAGTCTAGGACACAAGGACTACAATTCCTGGGCAACTCCTAGTGGTAGGCTGGGCTTAGAGCCTGTCAATGAGGGTGGTACATTACCTAGGAAGACACCAGCTGAGATGGCTAAGCCATCCACCTTCCCACAAACTCAGGCAGTGCAGCTCATAGCAAGGAAGAAAATCATAGTCATAGAAAGAAGATGTGACAGAAGGAAGAAGCCAGCTCATAGTCATAAAAGAAAGACATGATGTCTTCCTTCTGTTTAAACAGAGGACATGAAGAATAAAGAGGACTTTATCTTGCATCTTGGATACCAGCTCAGCCACGGTAATATAGAATACTGGGCAGAGTTACAAAGCTCCCATTTCAGGCCTTAGCTCCTGAATGACATTTATAGAGAAACCCTGGCCCAAAAGGGACCCCAGTGCCTTGAAGGGAAGGACCCAGTCTTGTCAGAATTCATCATCTGCTGACTAAAGCGTTTGGGGCCCTAAATAACCACTAGTAATACCCATGAAGTACACCCTGCACTTTGGGCTCTGAAACTGCTGGCCTCAGGGGAGACCCAGCTGTAGTGGCTATGATGAAAGGCTCTCGTTTGAGAAAAGCAGAGGTAAAAGGAAAGGGGACTTGTCTTGCACTCAACGTACCAGCTTGGCCACAGTAGGGTAGGGCAATTAGCAGGCTCTTGAGGTCCCTGAGTCCAGGTCTAGGCTCTTGAACAGCATTTCTGGACCTGCCCTGGGCCAAAGGGGGGCCCGCTGCCCTGAAGGGTGAATCCCAGCCTGGCAGCATTCACCAAAACAGCCCTTGGGTTTTACACAAACATCAGTGGTGGCCTGGCAGAACTCACTGTAGATTACTGCTGGCAGTGGCCACAGGAAAGGCTTCTCTGCCTGTGTTAGGGGGAGAGAAGTATGGAAATAACTTGGTATGGTGGTTTGAGTGTCAGCTTAGCCACAGTAGAATAGAAGATTAGGTAAATTGCTAAAGTTTTTGACTCCAATCCCTTGTTCCCAGACAGCAGGTCTGGACATACCTGGGGCCTGGGGGAATACACTGAAAGGAAGAACCTTTGGCAAGACCCAGTGCTAGGCTGGCTTCAGGTCTGACTCAGCACAATCCCAGTGGTTGTGGCAACAGGAGTGCTTGCATCACCACACTCCCAGGTCCAGGTGGTTCTGCACAGAGAGAGACTCATATATTTGGGAGTAAGTAAGGAAAAAGAACAAGAGTCTTTGCCTAGTAATTCAGAGAACTTTTCAGGATCTTATCCAAGACCACTGAGGTGGTTCTTCTATGAGCCTGCGAAAACCACAGTTTATTGTGCTTGGGGCCCAAGTCTCTTTGAATACCTGGAAAATCTTACCAAGAACAGACACAAACATGCCCAGACTATGAAGATTACAATAAATGCTGAACTCTTCAATGCCCTGACACCAAAGAGTATCTACAAGCATTAACACTATCCAGAAAAACATGACCTCACCAAGTGAACTTAGTAAGCCATCAAGGACCAATTCTGGAGAAACGGAGCTATGTGACCTTTCAGACACCAGATTCAAAATAGCTGTTTTGAGAAACCCAAAGAAATTCAGGATAACACACAGAAGAAATTCAGAATTCTATCATATAAATTTAACCAAGAGATTGAAATAATTAAAATAAAATCAAGCAGAAATTCTAGAGTTGAAAAATGCAATTAACATGCTGAAGAATGCATCACGTTCTCTTCATAGCAGAATTAGTGAGCTTGAAGACAGGATATTTGAAAATATACAGAGGAGACAAAAGAAAAAACAATAAAAAACAATGAAGTATGCCTACGAATCTAGACAACAGCCTCAAAAGGGCAAATCTAAGAGTTATTTACTTTAAAGAGGAAATGGAGATATAGGGGAAGCAAGTTTATTCAAAAGGATAATATCAGAGAATTTCCTAAACTTAGAGAAAAATATCAACATTCAAGTACAATAAGGTTATAGAACACCAAGCAGATTTAACCCAAATCAGATTACCTCAAGGCATTCGATAATCCAACTCCCAAAGGTCAAGGATGAAAAAAAGGATTTTAAAAGCAGCAAGAGAAAAAATAAATAACATACAATGGGGCTCCAATACAACTGGCAGACTTTTCAGTGAAAACGTTACAGGCCAGGAGAGAGTGGTATGACATATTTAGAGTGCTAAAGGACAGATTTTTTTGCCTTAAAATAGTATATCTGGCAAACATATCCTTTCAGCATGAAGGAGAAATACTTTCCCAGATAAACAAAAGCTGAGGGACTTCATCAACACCAAACCTGTTCTACAGAAATGCTAAAAAGAGTCCTTCAATCTAAAAGAAAAGGATGTTATTGAGCAAGAAGAAATCATCTAAAGGTACAAAACTCATAGGTAATAGTATGCAGAAAAGCATAGATTAGTATAACACTGCAATTGCTGTGTATAAACATCTCTTGACCTAAGTAGGAAGACTAAATAATGAATCAATAAAAAAAAAAAAAACTACAACAAATTTTTAAGACATAGTAAAATAAGACATAAGTAGAAATAACAAAAAGTTAAAATGCAGGGGGATGCTGTGAAAATGTAGTTTTTAATCAGTTTTCTTTTTGCATGTTTGTTTACGCAGTGTCGTCTTCAGTTTAAAATTATGAGTTATAAAGTACCTCTTGGAAGTCTCATGGTAACATCAAATTTAAAAACATACAACAGATACATACAAAAAGAAAAACAGCAAGAAGTTAAAACGTACCACCAGAGAAAATTACCTTCATTAAAAGAAGACAGGGAAGAAGAAAAGAAGGATAACAAGACCACAGAGCAACCAGAAGAGTAACAAAATGGCAGGAGTAAGTCTCTATTTATCAGTAACAGTGAATGCAAATTGACCAAAGTCTCCAATCAAAAGACATAGAGGGGCTGAATGGTAGAAAAAACAATACCCAATGGAAGTCCCTCCTTATCAGTAACAACACTGAATGTAAATTAACTAAACTTTCCAATCAAAAGACATGGAGTAGCTGAATGGCTGAAAAAACAAGACCCAATGATCTGTTTCCTACAAGAAACACCACCTATAAAAGTACATGTAGACTAAAAAGAAAGGGATCGCAAAAAATACTCCATGCCAATGGAAACCCAAAAAACGTGCAGGAGTAGCTATACTTATATCAGACAACATAGATTTAAAGACAAAAATGGTAAGAAAAGACAAAGAAGATCATTATGTAATGATACAAGGGTCAATTCAGCAAGAGGATATAATGATTGTAAATATAGATACACCCAACACTGGAGCATCCAGATATATAAAACAAATATTATCGGAGCTAAAGAGAGAAATAGATCCCTATACAATAATAGTTGGAGACTTCAACATCTCATTTTCAGCACTGGACAGATCTCCCAGACAGAAAATCAACATAGAAATATTGAACATAATCTGCACTGTACAACAAATAGATATTTAACAGAACCTAATATGTATTTACAGAACATTTCACCCAACAACTACAGAATACACAGTTTTCTCCTCAGCACATGGGTTATTCTCAAGGGTAGACTATATGTTAGGTCACAGAACAAGTCTTAAAAGATTTGAATCTCTCACCAGAATGGAAAAAAACTAGTATGTCAACAACAACAGGAATTTTGGATACCATATAAACACATGGAAATTAAACAATATGCTCCTGAATTACCAGTGTGTCAAGAAAGAAATTAAGAAGGAAATTGAAACATTTCTTGAAACAAATGATAATAGAAACACAACATACTAGAACCTATGAGAGACACAGTGAAAGCAGTACTAAGAGGGAAAGTTATAAGTGTCTAATTCAAAGGAGAAGAAAAAGTTTAAATAAGTAACATAATGATGCATCTTAAAGAACTAGAAAACAACAAACTGAACCCAAAATTAGAAGAAAAAAATAATAAAGATCAGAGCCGAAATAAACAATTTTGAAATGAAAAAATACAAAAGGTCAATGGCAACAAAAAGTTTTTTTTTTTGAAATGATGAACAAATTTGACAAAGCCTTAGCCAGATTAAGATAAAAAGAGAGAAGTCTTAAATAAATAAAATCAGAGATGAAAAGGGAGACATTACAACTGATACTGCAGAAATTCAAAGGCTCATTAGGGGCTACTATGAGCCACTATATGCCAATGAATTGGAAAATCTAGAAGAAATGGATAAATTCCTAGACACACACAACCTACCAAGATTGAATTATGAAGAAATACAAAGCCTGAACAGATCAATAACAAATAAAAAGATAGAAGCCATAATAAAACGTTTCCCAGTAAAGTCCATGATCTGATAGCCTCACAGCTGAATTCTGCCAACATTTAAAGAACTAATACCAATCCTACCAAAACTTACAAAAAATAAAGGAAGAGGGAATACTTCTAAACTCATTCTATGAGGCAAGTACTACACCGATACCAAAACAAGACAAAGACACATTAAAAAAAAAAATTACAGGCTAATAGCTGATGAATATTGATGTAAAAATTCTCAACAAAAAACTAGTAAACCAAATTCATCATGACCAAGTAGATTTATCCCAGGGATGCCAGGATGGTTCAACATATGCAAATCAATCATCAGATTGATATATCAACAGAATGAGGGACAAAAAAATAATTTTAATTGATGCTAAAAAACATTTGATAAAGTTCAACATCCCTTCACAAAAAAAACAAAAAAAAAACTCAAAAACCTGGGTAGAGAGGGAACATACTTGAACATAATAAAAGCCACATATGACAGACCCACAGATAGTATTGTACCAAATGGGGAAATCTGACAGCCTTTCCTCTAAGATCTAAAACAAGGCAAGGATGTTCACTTTCATCACTTTATTCAACATAGTACTGAAAGTCCTAACTAAAGCAATCAGACAAAAGAAATAAAACACAGTCAAACTGGAAAGGAAGAAGTCACGTTATCCTGGTTTGCAGATGATATGCTCTTGTGTTTGGAAAAACCTGAAGATTCTGCCTAGAAACTATTAGAACTGATAAGCAAATTCAGGAAAGTTGCAGGATATAAAATCAACATATGGAAATCAGTAGCATTTCTATGTGCCAATAGCAAAAAAGAGAGAGAGAGAAGTCAAGAAATCAAGAAAGTCATCCCATGTACAATATCTAAACATAAAATAAGATAACTAGGAATAAACTTAACCAAAGAAATGAAAGTATCTGCAATGAAAACTTTAAAAAGCTGATGAAATAAATTGAAGAGGACACCAAAAAAAAAAATGAAAAGATATTCTATGTTCATGGATTAGAAGAATCAGTATTTTTTAAATGTCCATACTACCCAAGGCAACCTACAGATTTAATGCAATCCCTATCAACATACCAAATGACATTCTTCATGGAAATAGGACAACTACTTATAAAATTTGTATGGAATCACAAAAGACCCAGAATAGTCAAAATTATCTTAAACCAAAAGAACAAAACTGACTAAATCACATTACTTGACTTCAGATAATACTACAGAGCTTTAGTAAGCAAAACAGCATAGTTTTGCCATAAAAGGAGACAGACAAACCAATGGAACATAATAGAGAACACGGAAAGAAATTCACACACCTACAGTTAATCATTTTCAACAAAGGTACCAAAAACATATATTGGGGAAAGGACAGTATCTTCAATAAATGGAGCTAGGAAAACTGGATATCCATACTCCAAATAAAAATAGACCCCTATGTCTCACCATCTGCAAAAATCAAATCAAAATGGATTGAAGACTTAAATCTAAGACCTCAAACTATGAAACTACTACAAGAAAACATTGGGGAAACTCTCCAAGACATTGGTTTGAGCAAAAAATTTCTTGATCAATACCCCACAAGCACAGGCAACCAAAGCAAAAACGGACACATGGGATCACATCAAGTTAAAAAGCTTCTGCCCAGCAAAGGACACTGTCAACAAAGTGAAGGAACAACCCACAGAATGAGAGAAAATATTTGCAAACTATCCATCTGACGATTAATCACTAAAGGTAACAATCTAGTAATCTAGTCAAGAAATGGGTAAAATATTTGAACATTTCTCCAAAGAAAACATACATATGGCAAAGAGGCATATGACAAAGTGCTTCACATCACTGATCCTCAGAGAAATGCAAATCAAAACTACAATGAGATATTGTCTCACTCCAGTTACAATGGCTTCTATCCAAAAGTCAGGCAATAACAAATGCTGAAGAGGATGTGGAGAGAAAGGAACCCTCATACACTGTTGATAGGACTGTAAATTAGTACAACCACTATGGAGGACAGTTGTAGGTTCTAATGTCCTGACCTGCTATCCCAGTTTCTTCTCATTGCTTTTCTTGTAGTTCTAGGATGCTCCCGAGATCATTTGGAAGTGAGATGACCACACAGCCTGGACATGATTCACTCCTTCCCCGTATTCTTGAGTCAAACCTTTGGTTTTATCACTTGAAAGTAACTTTGAATTACAATTTCACTTTATTTGTTTGCCTTTAGCAAGAACAATGTCTAGCATTTTAAAAGTAGCTATCATTGAAAAGCCCCATGGAGCCCTTAGAGTGAACATGGTTCTGGTTAAAAAAAAAAAAAAAAAAAAAAAAATCTGGCATCCCAGCAAGGCCAGACTATCCAAATGGTTTTAAATGAAATTCATATTGATAAGCAATATAGCCAGACCCTGGAATTTCTTCTGGATTCTTGGATCCTTGTTGTAAGTACTCATTCCATTCATGTTCCCATCAGACCTAAAGATACTTCCCATTATCTTGTTCCCTGAACTCTGCAGAAAGACACATAAGATAATTCACTCTGTAGTAATACACAAGGCCATTTAGATGTTGGATAAAGTTTACCTTTAGATGAAAAAGTAAACATCTTGATATTTGACATTGAGAATTAGGGAGCTAAATATATTTTCTTTTTGCTTCTTCACACTGCAAGCATCTGATCCAGTTACATTTATTTTTATATTCCACCTTTTTCACCTTGATCCAGGCAACCATTACCATTCACCTGATTACTGCAGTAACTTCTTACCTAGTCTCCCGGCTTCTACCTTGCTCCCCCTTCAGTCCATTCACAACACAGCTGTCAGAGCCCTCTTTAAAAAAAAAAAAAAAACATGGCAAGCCAGAGCATGTCATTTCTCCCTGTTCATGCTCCGTGGCTCCTATTTGACTTTAGGGTAAAATCCAAATTCTTCAGTGTATTCAAGGCCCTTCATGACCTGGCCATCATTACTTCTGACCATATGTCTAACTGTTTTCTTCAATCTCACTCCTAGTCCTCCCAGCCTGTGCTCCATTCCTGGGACTTACCAGGCATATGGCTGCCATAGGGTCTTCGCATTTCTATTCTTTCTGCCTGTAAAGCTCTTCCTGCAGTCAGTAGCACAACTGATTCCTTCACCTTCTTCAAGTGTTTGCTCAAATGGTTCAATCTCAGTGAGGTCCATCTTGACCATCCTATTTTAAATTGCAAACCATGTTCCATTTAGCTTACTTATTTATTTATTATCTATCCGTAAGGGCAGGAATTTTAGTGTGTTTTGTTCTCTGATATATCCCAAGCTGCATGAAAAGTGCCTGGCACATAGAAGCTTGATAAATATCTGCTAAAAAAAGAGTGACTAATTATGTATTCCTTGATCTCGATGTGAATTGAAACTTGGATGACCTTGGCCTGCCTATATGTAAATAGGTCAAGATGATCTTTCATTAGAATGAAAGAATCTGAATTGTGATTTCAGGAAGATGAGGGTGAGTTTAGGTCATCTCTGGCCACTTCTAGCAAGTTGGGGCAGTCCAGCTCTTAGTTTTTAAATGATCCTCCTTGAATTGTTTTTACAGTTTTATTATTATGGCAATATTGCTTGTTCTGAGAGAGGCCCATCTGTCTCATATCTCTTCCCCACTCCATCTGTCCTCTCATTGTATGTTCTCTCTCCTACTTTCTCTCTTAGACCTTGATTTGAATAAGTGCAAAATGTCTTTGGCACTATCCAGAGTGAATTAAAAGCTGAAGGCTCTCTCTGTTGGTACAACAAAGGGAAGCCAACTAAATCAATTAGAGGAATGGGGAGGAAGGAAGTATGGGGTGAGAAGTTTGCTTGCTTGTTTACTTATGTGTATGTTTGCTTAAACTTCATTTCATTCTAAAAAAAGAATTTAAGCTGAGCCAAAGATGAGGTTTATTTTTTTCTTATTTCAGTCTAAGGGAGGGAACTAACATTTTAAAACACCTACTATTTGTGATAGATGTTCTGTCCACATACAGAATAAAATATGTTACCTATAGAATATAAATTTTAAAATATTTTTAAACAAGATTTTTACATTATTAAAAATCTCAAATGTCCATGAAAGTAGGAGAAATAGTAAAACAAAAATCCATAGTCTCATTTTTTAATAATTGGCCATATTTATTTTATCTATCTAGATAGCTTTTTGTTGAGCTATTTAAAATAAGTTATAGACATCATGACACATCATTAATAAATTTTAGCACCCATTTATATAAAGATATTCTCCCACACAACCACAATACTATTATCACACTTAAACATAATTCCCTAATATCCAATCCATATTTAAATTTCACTAAAAGACCCCAAAATTTATCAAACCAAGATCTAAGCAGGAATTACACATTCATTTAATTATTGTATGTCTTATGTCTCTTACAATATCAGAATACTTCCTTCTATTTTTTCCTCGTGACATTAGCTCTTTAAAGAATTCAGGTCAGCTGTCTTGTAGAATTGTTCCCATGTAAAGTTGTTAAACATTTTCCTGCAACTCCTGTATTCTCTGTATACTAGAATTTGGATCTAAAGGCTTGATTCAATTCAGATGGAACATCCTGGCAAGATTTCCTGAAAGTTACTTTATATTATATCCCACCAGGAACCACATAATACCTAGTTGTCCTGTTTTCAGTGATGCTGTGTTTGATCAGTGAATCAAGGTGGTAACAGCCAAATCTCTCCATCATAAAGAGGTGGTTCTCCCTTTACGACTGGCTAGCAAATACACACTTTTCTATCAACCTTTTAGCTAATAGTTTTGTAATGACTGATGACTTTATGTAAACCAATTGTTTTATTAGGGTTGCAAAAATGATATTTCGTCTAATACTATCATTCTTTCTACAATTATCAGCTGGTGAGTGAGTGTGTGTGTGTGTGTGTAAAGAAGCAGTTACCCTCATCAAGAGCAGGATAAATGGTTAATTCCCTCTCTTTAATAACCAATTTTCAAATTAAGGAGTGGTATAATAGTCATCCCAAGGGTGTCAAATGAAGTTCATTACTCTTTTTTTTCCTCTTTTTGAATATCGCACAGACTCATAGTTTTGCATATTCACTGTGCTTCACTTAGTTATAGTAATTATTCTTTCTGATGTTCAGGTTGTCCCAAATTTCGCCTGTGGGAGCTCCTTAAGTCTGGCTCCTTTTATCATTATCCCATTAATCTTTAAATACTTCTTTGCTTTCTGACCTCGAAAATGTCCTAGTTCATCTTGTACAACTGCTGTCTCAGACCAAAAATCACTTATTCACATTATTCCATTTTCTTTTTTCTTTTTGAGACAGTCTCACTTTGTCCCCCAAGCTGGAATACAGTGGCATGATATCAACTCACAGCAGCCTCAGCTTCCTGGGTACAAACAATGCTCCTGCCTCGGCCTCCCGAATAGCTGGGATTCAGGCACATGCCACCACACCAGGGTAATTTTTATATTTTTACTAGAGATGGGGTTTCACCATGTTGTCTAGGCTGACCTTGAACTCTTGACCTCAAGTGATCCCCCTGCCTCGGCCTCCCAAAGTGCTGGGCTTACAGGTGTGAGCCACCATGCCCAGCTACTAAAAGGAACTCTGAGTCCTTTTAGTAGGAAATAGTATTTAGAAATCAAATCAAGGTACTGGGAATACTTATTATTACTGTGATATCATTGTTCTAGGTCCTTTCAGTAGGCACATCTAGGAAATATGTTTTTTAATAGCAGAAATTAATAATATTTTCAATTCTCATTTGACTATCTAGAGTTTTTTTGCTGAACTTATTTGGTTTTATGTCTGTTTTCTTGTATCTAGAATAACTTGATTTCTAACAACTGACTTGCCATATTTTATAATATCCATAACATGGTTTCAAAATAGCAATGACAATATTACTATGAACAATGAAATTACTGAATAAGGTTGAAGATTTACTAGCAGTATTTTTGTGCTGGTCTGTGGAGATAAGAATACTAGTAAGAAATTAAGTAATTTGCTCAGACTTTAATCAAAGTGGCAGAGCTGATTTATTTGACTACAACTCTTTCCTCTCTGTCCACTCTACCAAACTGTAGGCAGAGCGGGAGGGAGATAGAATGACAACTGGAGCCAAGAAAAAAGCCAGAAAGGGACTTGAAATGTATAAAAATCAGTAGCATTTCTATATGTCAATAATAGCCAAGCTGAGAGCTAAATCAAGAACAGAATCTCATTTGCAATAGCCACAAAAGGAATAAAATATCTAAGAATACAGCTTACCAGGAAGGTGAAAGATTTCTACAATGAGAATTGCAGAGCTCAAAGAAATCAGAAACAACACAAATGAATGGAAAACTATTCAATGCTCATGAAAAAGAAGACTCAATATTGTTAAAATGGCCATTCTCCCCAAAGCAATTTACAGATTCAAAGCTATTCCTATCAAGCTACCAATAATATTTTTCATGGAATTGGACAAAACTATTCTAAAATTCATATGAACCCAAAAGAGAGCCTAAACCACCAAAGCAACAGTAAGCAAAAAGAACAAAGCCAGAGGCATTACATTACCCAACTTCAAACTATACTACACGGCCAAATTAAACAAAACAGCATGGGACTGATACAAAAACAAACATATTGACCAATGGAACAGGTTAAACAATGCAGAAATAAAACTACATACCTACAACTATCTCATCTTTGACAAAGTAAACAATAACAAGCAATGGAGAAAGGACTCCCCATTTGATAAATGCTGCCGAGATAACTGGCTAGCCATACGCAAAAGATTTAAACTGGATCCCTCTCTTTCACCAAATACAAAAATAGCGAAAGACACTTTTGGATTAAAGACTTAGATGTAAAATCTAAAACTATAAAAAGCTTAGAAGAAAACCACTCTGGACATAGGCCCTGGCAAAGATTTCATGACGAAGATTCCAAACACAATTGCGACAAAAACAAAAATTGACAAATTAACAAGCAAACAAAACCAAGCAATCCCATTACAAATTGGCAAAGGACATGAACAGATTCTTCTCAAAAGAAGACATACACGTGGCCAAAAAGCATATGAAAAAATGTTCAGCATCACTATTATTAGAGAAATACAAATAAAAACCCCATCGATATGTCCTGTCACATCAGTCAGAATGGCCATTATTGAAAAGTCAAAAAATAACAGATACTGACAAGGTTGTGTAGAAAAGGCAATGCTTATACACTGCTGGTGGGAATGTAAATCAATTTAGTCACTGGAAAGCCATTTAGAGATTTCTCAAAGAGCTTAAAACAAAATTACCATTTGACCTAGCAAGTCCATTATTGGGTATATACCCAAAGGAATATAAATCATCCTACCATAAAAATACACGCATGTGCATGTTAACTGTAGCACTATTCAAAGCAAAGACACGGAATCAACCTAGATGCCTATCAATGGTGAATTGGATAAAGAAAATGTGGTACATATACACTATGGAATACTATGCAGCCATTAAAGAACAAAATCATGTCCTTTGCAGCAACATGGACGTAATTGGAGGCTTTATCCTTAGTGAATTAATGCAGAAACAGAAAACCAAATACTACATGTTCCCACATAAGTGGGAACTAAACACTGAGTATACCTGGGCACTAAGGAGGGAACTATAGACACTGGGGCCAACTAGAGGGTGAGGACAGGAGACGTGTGAGAACGGAAGAACTACCTATCAGGGTAGAATGTTTATAACCTGGGTGACAAAATAAGCAGCACACCAAGCCCCCAAAGTACACAATTTATCCATGTAACAAATCCGCACATGTACCCCCAAACCTGAAATACAAATTGGAAGAAAAAAAAATTTAAAAATGAAATAAAATAAACTTTTTGTTTCATAGGAAAAAATAAGTTTGGTGACAGTTGTTTAGTTTGAAAAAGTCCTGTGGATTACATGCCCATCCCTTAGGCATTCCTTTTCCCCAATGCTCATGGCTCCCAAATCAGCAGAATCAGCATCATCCAGGAACTTGTTAGAAAAGTAAATTCTCAGGCATATCCCAGACTTACTGAATAGGAAACTCTGGCAAGGGACCCAGAGACCTGTGTTTTCAGAAACCCTCAGGAGCTTCTGATTCATGCTCAAGTTTGACAACCAGTGCTCTATACCTGAAGATTTCTTCACTGCAAAGTAAAATTTCCAATAACCTCCTAGGAGACAAGAGAGATTTTAATATTCTTGTTCTTCTACCCTACACACATATAAACTTATCCATAAATAACAAATAGATTTCTACAAATATAAATGAACACATCTCATTCTGTTCCTTTTTTCACTCTACATTATATACAGTATATATGAGAGTATGTGCTATTGTGGTATTAAAGAATTGGAAATGGAGAACGAGATATAAACAACAAAAATAAAATAAAAGAGTAACTTGCATGGATCAATAATGACCACATGCAACAGATTAAGGGAGATGATCATTCTAAAGCATCTACTTATACTTCAGTTTTTAAAGTTCAGCCACACAGAAATTTCCTCTCAATATCATGATCAGGTCATGATGTCTCAAAGTCAATTTTTACGTCTGTAAAATGGGAATAATTACAGCCTATCTTATGAAGTTACTGAGAAAATCTCATGAGAGTTTTATGAACTGCAAAGAGCTATACAATTATAAAATATTATGAGGTATAACTACTCAAAAGTAATTGTCAAGTGAAAGCTGTGAGGCACATCATTAAAAGTCAGTTTTCATGCAATATCAGAATCAAGAGACAACAAAAAAGAAGGTTTGCTCCTAATGAAAAAGCATTTCCCTAATTTCAAGTATGTCAATGATTAGGTTAGAAATACACTAAGGGCACTATAGTGGAATCTTAGCATGCTTACTTTGCCCTTTTAAAGCACCTGTATTTTGTTGAAATAAGAAGGTTATTGATTAAGTTGTCTCAGCTTATACATATTTATGTTGC
The DNA here is from genome assembly GCF_009761245.1 of Sapajus apella. Lineage (NCBI taxonomy): Eukaryota > Metazoa > Chordata > Mammalia > Primates > Cebidae > Sapajus > Sapajus apella. The sequence continues at coordinate 20,027,839 of NW_022436964.1, forward strand.
CTTGCCCTGTGTTCTGATTTTCCTGCACACAACATCCGCTGGCACCCAAAATAGCATGACTGGCAAGAAAGAAAAACACTCTGCAAGTCTTGAGGGTTATTAGACACAAAGTCAGATTGCTGCTAAAAATTAGTTGTCACCAATTTTCTGCCCTCAATACTCTTCTTCCTCTACACTTGCATGGTGTCAGTGATCTGATGATTCACAAATTTACATCTCGTCTATTCCTCTTTCTTGGTCCTAAGATCCACACATCTCCTGGATTGATAGACATTTTTGAGTCCCAGAGATCCATCCAACTCAACATATCCAACACACACCTCATCTGCCTTCCAGACCACCCACTCCTCTGGTTTCATTATTCTTATAACACCATTCTTCAATATCGCAAGGTTAAATTGCTCTTGGATAACCAATTGGTGGTGGGGTTACTTCCATTCTACCTTTAAAATGTCACTTCAATATAATCTTTTCTTTTTCATGCCTACAACCTCTGTCTAGATTTAGAACTTTGTTATCTTTTATCTGGATTATTGCTATAGCTTATTTTTTTTCTTGACTTCAATCTCTTCCCACCTTATTTCTTCTTCCAGAAAAGATCTGACTATAATAACAAAAATGCATAAGTTACTATGTACAAACCACTATTCCAAGGATTTTCCATATATTATCCCATTTAATTCTCATTCAACACAGGTATTTATAGCTCATTTCACTCCTCTGCTCTAAAACTTTCAACAGCTCCTCACTGCTTTTCCCATAAAATCCGAAGCTTTCATAATACTTCCAAAACAGATATTCAGACAAATCTCCTTACATCCCTTCCCATATTCACTATGTTCTAACCAACTGGACTGCTTGTCATTTCCCCAACACATTATGTTTTTGTGATCCTGTTTTTACCAGCACTACTGCTCAGTCTTTGCAATCTTTAACACCACTCATCTTTTGAACCTCAGCTCAACTACTGACTCCCCCACCAAGTGTTTACTATTTATCCATCACACTAACTCTCTCATCATTGTCCTTTGTTACTTATTCATTAAGTGTTTATTTTATTCATTATTCTTTCAACAAAAGTTTTACTGTTAGGCTCACATGCTCCCACAGCACTTCGTATCTTTAGGACAAGGCTTAGAAATCTGTCTTTGAGTGAAGATAGGATTAAGATGTTTATTTCCTATCTGCAATTATAATCTTTATGTTAAAGGCTATGTCTTCATTTTTGTTGCTCAATCTACCACCTCTTTGACGCAGTGCTTAGAATTCATGCATGTGTCTATTCATTTATTCATTCACTCAAAAATGGTGCTTAAAGACCATGTTCCAGGAACTGGGGGAGCATGACAAGTAACATAGTCAGGCCCTTTGGAGTTTATAGTCTGGATGGTTAAAATACTTGCTTACAAATAATTACAATGCAGTGTGACACATGCAGGGAAAATAGCAATTAATTGTGCCTACTCATGGCAAAGGCAGATGAAAAAAGGTATTTGAGCCAGGTCTTTAAGAATGAGTAGGAATTCACTAGGGGAGGAAGACAATACAGGAAAAAAAAAACCCAGTATGTCAAGGAGTAGAGGCATGGAACAGCATGATATGTTCAACAAAAGATTAAAAATTCTGAATTACTGGAACTCAAGAAGCCAGTAGACGATCAAACAGACAGATAGATCACAGATCTTTAAAGGCCTTAAAAGCTATGAGGGATCATTCTAGGAAATTTGAGGTAACATTGAATAGATAATTGTTGGATTGAATAACATTTCTAGATAGCTGAAGAATATTTTCTTCCATTTGTGTGGTTCTAGAACCTTATGCCACATCATAAATTGATTCCTTTTTATCTACTTGCACTTATGGTTAAATCCAAATTTTGCAACTGTTTTTCTGGCTCCATGTGCATGCTTTTCTTGTTTACATGTACAACTCACATTCATTAGTAAATACTGTCATAAAACTAAGCAGTCATTCTAAGAGGGAAAGGGACATGTGACATGTATGAAATCAGATAAATTGTGTTCCTGGCAACCTTTGCCTCCTGGGTTCAAGCGATTCTCCCACCTCAGCCTTCCAAGTAGCTGTGATTACAGGTGCATGCAACCATGCCTGGCTATTACTGCATTTTTAGTAGAAACAGTTTTTATCATGTTGGCCAGCCTGGTCTCAAACTCCTGACTTCAAGTAATCCATGCATCTCGGCCTCCCAAAGTTCTGGGATTACAGGCATGAGCCACTGCACCTGGCCATCAACCTGGGAGATTCTAACACCATCCTTTAGGAAAGATTGTACTATGGAAAACAAAGTAAATTGTGTCACCTTTCTACATTTAAGGGTTTTTGGTTTTTGGTTTTTAATGCAGGAAGAGCTTATTCAACATTGATTGAATTGCCAGAAAATTTATTAATTTTCCTGAGAAACGCAATGTGCAAGAAATCTAAATTTCAAGTGAAACTGCTCATGCCTGCATTATTTTAATTTCTTGAGCCTGAAAGTTGCCATTTAAGGAAGAAAATCTAGGATACATCACTTGATACATTCCCACTCCCCTACTCTGCCACATATCCATACATAAAAAGTCAAACCACCTATATTTAGATGAAGAAGAGGCTTGATAGTCATTCAGTTTATAGGTACCAGACTTCAGCCAGAGCTATACACTGTGGCAATTTAACACTGGTCTTGCCCAGTCCAGGGGATGCTTAGTTGCTCCTGTGGAGATACTCTTGCGTGGATGTTACAGCAGGCTCTACAATCAGTCTAGCTCATATCCCTGTGCTATGGTTCCCAAATTACCACCCTATAACCAGGCCCAGAGGAACTTCAGGTTGTAGCCACATATGACAGTTTTCCTTAACCTCTCTATTGAGTTCAGTAATCAAAAAAGGCTAAAGGATCTGCCCAAAGTTATACAGCTACAGAGGGCACAGGTTGATTGAAAAGTCAAGGCTTCAGATTCCCAGTGCTTTTTCCATGAAATCTTGCTACCTTTCCTTTAAACTTGTTGGTTTCTATGGATTCAAAACTGGGAAACCTTGCTCAGGTTACTAAGACCCTCATATCACACCCAGCTGATCTTTTGAAAGGAAGAATTCATTGTATCTGGGGTCAGTAGTCCCATGTTGTATTTGGTGGCTTAGAGCACATGACTCCTAGTTTGAAGGCATTTGGACATATCTTCCAACACTTTGTATAAAGCTACTTTTCTGTCTCTGTAGCCTACTGGAGAGCCTTTTCTTTTCGAGACAGAGATTCACTGTTGCTCAGGCCAGGGTGCTGTGGTGTAATTATGGCTCACTGTAACCTCAGACTCCTGGGCTCAAGAAATTCTCTGTCTCAACCTCCTAAGTATCTAGGACTGCAGGTGCATGCCACCACATTTGGCTAATTTTTAAACTGTTTGTAGAGATGGGGTCTTGCTCTGTTACACAGACTGGTCTTGAACACTTGGCTTCAAGTAATCTTCCTGCCTCAGATTCCAAAAGCACTGAGATTATAGGCATGACCGCCAGACCCAGACCTAAAAGCCTTTTTAATGCTACATTGACTCAATTGGAATATGTGCTTCATATAGACATGAAAGATGATCAAACTTCAAGCATGAGATAAAGATTTCAAAATGCATCATATCCGGGTTAAAAGTCTCAGAAAATATTTGTAACAATGAGACATACAGTTCATAAAGTACATAATTTTTTTTTTTGAGATAGTCTCACTCCGTCACCCAGGCTGGAGTGCAGTGGTGTGATCTACCTCCCAGGTTCAAGCGATTCTCCTTGCCTCAGCCTCCCAAGTACCCAGGAGCTACAGGTGCTTCCCACCACACCTGGCTATTTTCTTTGTATTTTTAGTAGAAATGGGGTTTCACTATGTTGGCCAGGTTGGTCTTGAACTTCTGACTTCATGATCCGCCCACCTTGGCCTCCCAAAGTGCTGGGATTACAGGTGTGAGCCACCGTGCCCAGCCTATAAATTCTTAATTTGTTTGTCCTTCAGTTAGATGGTAGGACACATACCTAATCACACCAATAATAGTAACATAACTTTCACATTGTAATGTTCTATATATAATGCTGTAACTCATCATTAAAACATACAATGAAGTAATAAACACAATTGGACATTGTGGTTAAAACTGAAACTACTTTTTCTAATTTGAAAAAGAAACTGAAAATTCATATAAATGTTCCTCCAAATTAAGTTGTTTCTTAAATTCTTATTAATGTTTCATTTTATCCCTTCCATACCTTATTTTATGTATTTATTTATTTTTTGAGATGGAGTCTCACTCTGTCTCCCAGGCTTGAGTGCAGCAGTGTAATCTTGGCTCACTGCAATCTCTGCCTTCCGGGTTCAAGTGATTCTTCTTTCTCAGCCTTCTGAGAAGCTGGAACTACAGGCACATGCCACCACATCAGGCTAATGTTTGTATTTTTAGTAAAGATGGGGTTTCACCATATTGGCCAGGCTGGTCTCGAACTCCTGACCTTGTGATCCGCCTGCCTTGGCCTCTCAAAGTGCTGGAGTTACAGGTATGAGCCACCGCATTCAGCCTTTTTTTTTTCCCTTTTTTTAAACAATTTACAATTTACTCGATACTCCCAAGGGTGACATGGTTGTCCTCTACAAAGACACAGAACATTCAACACGCCCCAAGGAAGGCAGAGTGATGGAAAGGATAGACAGCTAGACTAGGAAGAAACAGACCTCTGTGTTTAGTTGTACTGTATTAGAAACATCACCCAATTCTAGGATTCAGTTTTTTTCATGTTCAAACTGATTGGAGGAACTAAACTAAACAACTTCTAAGATTCTTTCCACCTTTGAAATTTTAGACCTCTGGTTTTTATTAAATTTCCTGAATGCCAACCTCCTCATCCGGAAGGACTATTATGTTTACTTGAGACCCTGTAATACCAGTGGAGAAACTGAGATGCCTACCCAGGAAGCTGAAGCACATATTTGGGATATGTAATGCTCTGTATTTTTAAAAATTTAACATAGTTCATTTTTAAAGAGATTTTATTAGTCCATTCTCTGCTGTTAGAATATCACAGGCTAGGTAATTTATTTAAAAAAAAAAAGAAGTTGATTTGGCTCACAGTTCTGGAGGCTAGGAAGCCCAATAGCATGGCCCCAGTGTCTGGTAAGGGCCTTCTCATGCATCATCCGTAGCAGAAGGCATCAAGTGGTGAGCAAGTGTATGAGGCACAGAAATAAAGGGGGCCAAACTTACCCTTTTATCAGGACCCCACTTCTGAGATAGCTAACCTACTCCCATAACAGCACAGATCCTTTCACTAGGCAGAATCCTCATGACCTCATCACTTCTTAAAGGCCCGACTTCCCAATACCATTTTATTGGAAATTAAATGTCAACATGGGTTTTGGAGGGAACATTCAAACCATAGCAGAGAAAAAGTCATTCCTCAGTCTGTGGTGATTAAAAAGGGTGAAGGGAGACGGAATACATTCAACAATTCAGTACCCTGTGTTCACCAGTCTGAGATACATAAAAAAATACTTCCTGTTCAGGCAACAAAAACTTAAAAGGCAATAGTTATGGTACACAAATGACTGATAAGCGAAACTCTATTAATAGTATATACTATTTCATATTCCACTCTAACTCTATCAGGCAGGTTCCATTCTGGGTTATTACAAATAGGGATTTGGCATTTCTTTTATAATTGGATGCCTGTGGTGTACAATAAAAATACTCCATTCTCTGCACCTCCCCACTCCGCTTCCTTCTTTTACAATGACAAATCTCCCTTCTTTTCTACGAGCTGACAAATGCAGTCTGCTTTCTGGCTCACATGTACCCCAACCTGCTCACACACAGCTGTTTACAAAACTGCAAACTTTTGCTGCCTAGAAGAGTATTTTACCTGGTACTCAGCAGTTATAGACAAATGATTACCTTTAAACTCTGATCTTAAACTTGAGTTATATAAGATGGTTGATTTATTCTTCATAATTATTCTATAAAAATACCAAATATATACCTAATCTTAAAGAAATTTACAGATCTTGCTTAATGGAGGTCACTGAATTCTTCAGTGTTCCGTGAATAACACTGTTCAGGTCTACGAGGTCCCAGCACAAATAGAAAGTAGTGTTGGATGCACATTTCCTAGTCTCTACCGACAGAGATCACCAACATGAGAATTGTTTAGAAGGATAGAGATGCCCCAAGTATGTAAGGTATGTCTGTAATACAAATGAAACAGGCACTTGGGGGAGAAAAAACCTTTTGCCTTATTTGAAAGAGGAACCATTCCGGAGGCTTGCCTGCAAGGGATGTCTGTGGCTCTAGCTGCATTTCAATGCAGTGCTTAGTTTATTCACCAGGGGTCATCAAAGGTCTGGATTTCCTTTGTCTACTTGTTGACTCATATGTACACTGTATACTCAAGAACCACTGGATTCTTTAGAATTGGACATCGGGAGATGTGGCTTGTTTTCCTTCTTCCCACCACGCCAGGCCCACCCCCACCACTTACTCTTTATAGATTTCTACCAGCACATTCCAGCAAGCAAGTCCATTAGATGCATCACAGAATTGCTTTTTCTAACTAAACTAACTTAGTTAAAAAGGAGAGAGGAAAAATGGCATCTAATCAGGTTTTAAAAGAAATAATCATTTTTCAAAGTTAGAAAGTGGAAGGCTTTTCACACTATTGTTTTCTAGATTCGTAACCAAATTGCATGCTTGGAAAGCAAATGGGGCATGGTTCACTTTTGTTAGATTTCACTTAGTAACTGGGGCCGTAGAGGGCCAGATCAGGTCACGAGATGAACGAGTTAACGCTAGGCAGGGACTTTTTGTCCCTGTTGAACAAGTAAAGTTTTCAACGAAGATTTAGTCTTTGGCATGGGTAGGATCTCATAGGGTCTTGGGAATCCTGATGTCTGGATTGAATCCCACCTTTTGTGCGCTCACAGTACCTATCTCAGTTTTCTGTGAAGCACCCTTAAATATCTTTAGTACACAGCTATTGCAAGTAGTTTGATACTTTCTTACCTCCACCCTCTGAATAAACCAGGTTGCATCCCTTGAAAGCTCGAAAGTGAGACGTGCTTCAGTCACAAGGAGGAGTGGATTCAGGTTGTGGCTTCTTCCCAGGGCTGCATAGCTTCTATTTATGAATCAGTCATCTCCCCATACCCTTCTTCCTTCCCCAAAGTAGGCAGAAAAATAGCCCTGTTATTCACATAGAAGCCTTGGATCTGTATTCCTTTTAGACACTATTTTAAAATGCACTATTAGAGCCCAAGAGTCCCCTGGTCATAGAACATGAGAGTTGGAAGTGGCCTCAAAATCCAGTTGAACCCTCTTAGTTCATATGTTTGGAAACTGAGCCCTAGGAAAGATAAATACTGCTTCATGTCAACTGCTGACAAAAATGGATCAAGTCTTTTTATTTCTATTGCACTCTGCCTGTTTCCAAGTAAGATGTGGAGAAATCTTACAATACATAAGGTAAGACTATAGAAAAAGACAAGCAAGACTGTGGAATGAGGAGGGAGTCAACTATGACAGATGGCACAGCAGATAAATTTAGCTCTGAGCACTGTTGAGATAACCCAGGGCACATGGTAGCACTTAGGACTCCTCTCTCTGAAGATTACTGATCATCTTCTTATAGACTTGTCAGCGATGCTATAAAAATACCATAGGACACATGGGGACCATGATTGTGTCAACAAAAGAAGAGGGTTTACTAAGACTTTTTTTTTTTTTTTTTTTTTTTTTTTCCTGTGATGGAGTTTTACTCTTATTGCCCAGGCTGCAGTACAGTGGCACGATCTCGGCTCACTGCAAACTCCCTGTCCCAGGTTCAAGTGATTCTCCTGCCTCAGCCTCCAGAGTAGCTGGGATTACAGGCACGTACCACCATGCCCGGCTAATTTTTTTTTTTGTTGTTGTTGTTCCTCAGGATGGAGGAACGTTCTGTCACCCAGGCTGGAGTGCAGTGGCGCAATCTTGGCTCACTGCAACCTCTGCCTCCTAGGTTCAAGCAATTCTCCTTTCCTCAGCCTCCCAAGTACCTGGGATTACAAGTGCCTGCCACCATATTGGCTAATTTTTGTATTTTTAGTAGAGAGAGATGAGGTTTCACCATGTTGGCCAGGCTGGTCTGGAACTCCTGACTTCGTGATCTACCCGCCTTGGCCTCCCAAAGTGCTGGTATCACAGGCATGAGCCACCTCGCCTGGCCCTAATTTTGCATTTTTAATAGAGACAGGGTTTTGCCATGTTGGTCAGGTTGGTCTCAAACTCCTGACCTTAGGTCATCCATTCGCCTCGGCCTTCCAAAGTGCTGATTACAGGCATGAGCCTCCATGCCTGGCCAAGGCTTGTTGTTAAGAGAGGGTTGTGAGAGCTGATGAAAGATGGGGAAACAGTCAGGCAAGGCCTGCTGAGAATCATGAAATCTCCACTCCACACCAGTCTGCAACAAACATTTTGGTAAAATGTACAACAGTTCAGGGCCTTATTTTTAAGTTAAAAAAAACCCCACTACCTATGATCTATTAGCCTCCTGACATAATCTGGATTTTATAATAATGAGAAAAGGAGTAGTGGCCCAAGTCAGGGTCAGTTACTTTTTTTTATTTTCTTTTGGCATAAAATCTTCCTAAAAGGTGAACTAGAAAACCATTAGAAAGCAGAACTTGCCCACTGACCACATTCTGTTTTACATGAAATAATATAAGCCAACATCAGCTTCTGCAAAAGCACTACTTTTTCAAGCATCCTCAAAGTAAATCACAGGGATAGTTATTTCCAAGTGACATTTACATTGTCAATGGGGAACTGAATAGCTGAAGGGTAAGATCATGATCAAGAGAAGATTTAATCCCAGGACCAAGAGGAGGCAGATGTCTGTGAGAGAGATAAGACAGCCTGGAGCTGCTCATAGCTTCTTATATTTAGACAATTGGGAAACACCGCAAGTTGCAAAAGGCTTTAGTTGCTGCGTGTGTGTTTGCGCATGTGTGCGTGCGTGTGTGTTTGCGCATGTGCGCGTGCATGTGTGTTCAGTAGAAACTTGGGAACGTGATCTATTCACATATGTCTTAATTCATTTTAGTTTGGAGGGCTTAAATACTTTGGAATATAGTTCAAAATTCTGTTCTCTCTACCAGGTTATTGTGTGTTGGCTTGTTTGTTCTTATTTTGGAGGGTGTTTCTGTGCCTCTTATTTGAAAGAGATTGTATGTTTTTAATGGGCATTAAGGAACTAGGAGGACAATCAGTAAGTTTCTGTTTTGAGAGAAGAAGAGAAGGTTGCAGAGGGCAGAGATTGTAGACATTGACTATTAAAGTGTAATGATAGCAGATGATGTGCCTCTGTTCTTTGTGAGACACAGAATAGCAAAATGGGTTTTGGCCAGGAAAACTGTTGACAATCTAAAATGTGCCAATGAGCAACTGGAAGATCTAGGAACTACCTGAAAAGGAGAAGAATCGAAAGAACTGGGAGTGGTGAGCCTAAAGCTGAGAAGGCGTTAAGGCAACATACTATTATAGCTTTCTTAAATAGCCCAGGAGCTATTAAGAGGAAGTTCAGCTCTGTAGAACCATAACCTAGTGGAAGTTTTGAATAGGCAGGTGCAGCATCAGCACAAGAAAGTCCTTCCTATCAGTTGAATGGGTGTCTTACACCTTAAATACTTTCTTACCAATGTCTTTTAGCAGAGGGTAGATGGCCATGCAGCAGGGATGTTGTAGAGAAGATTCCTGAAGTAGACCAATATTGCATTGGATAATCACGAAGGCTCTCCTTACTTAATCAAACATTGCGGACTCAAGATAACAAAATAAGATGCAAATAATCCAAATAATCTACAAAAACAGCCTACTGAGTACATTTGTACTCAAAGCTAAATAAGATGACTAAATATGACTCTTGCTTTTTGCAAGTCTACTGGAATCAAACCTGAGACTTTTCCAACCCCACCCCCACACATCACTACTCTGCTTCTCCACCCTAATAGTTCAAAGCAATGAGTGAACATGCACTTCAAAAATTAGTAATATATTTTCAGCAAAACTTAAAGGGTATATGAGATAAAATTGTGCCGTATATACCCGAAAATCCCCAAATAACAGGAATTTTCATAGAATAATTATATGTCATATAACGAAATCCAAAAGTAGGCATTTGGGAACGGATATGAAAGCTCCATGGTGATGACAAGCCTGCAGATGTCTACCTTTCCTTCTCACCATCCTCAGTATGTGGTTTTCCCCTCATGATCCAAGATGGCTGCTAGAGCTCCTGCCTATTCCAGGACGGCAGGAAGAAGGAAGGAAAGAAAAAGGCACCACCCTCCATTTTTACGTAGCTTTACTAGAACTCTCACAAAACAATTTTATTACATCTCATCAGACTATAAATTCAAAGAAGACCAAAAATTTAGCTATTATCTGGACAACACAGGCCCAGCTAAAACTCAGGATTCTGTTACTATTGGAGAAAAAAAGACTAGATATTGGGAGGAAACTGGAAGCTTCTCCTGAACAGGATTTAGGTATTATACAAAACAACATAATGTTACACTCTTGGTACCTGTTTCCCTCAATGTTTTAAAGCAAATCTACTTAAAGCAGAGACCAAGTTTTTTATGGTAAGGGGGAAGTTTTGAGTGGAATTTTACCACAAAAAAATGATACCAAATTGTGAAAACATATTTTATTTTATATTTAATATAATTTAGGTTATAATATCAATTATTTATTAGGTTTTTTCCCAAGAATGAATTAAGTGCCAATTATTTAATTTGATGACATTTAAATGAGAATATGATTTAATAGAGCATTGTTTGTTTCTATTTATGTTTTTCTAGGTGATCATGGAGAGGATCTTTGAAACTATGCATTGCTTTTACTATGAGCTTCTCTTAAGACTTTGGTATCCACATCATTTTCTTAAAGGCCTGATCCTAGCATCCAAATTCCAGATGTTTTACTTCAAAATTTTCACTGGTTTATTTCTGCCAGACCCTCATTTGTAAGTGACATTGAGTGTGATATGATGAATTTTCTGACAGCATTTTAATTAGCTTCATGAAATCTTGTACTATGTGCAACATTTGCAGCCTCAATTTGCAATCAGGTTTACTATGAGATGTTTACACTTTACTAACTGGTAGAAACTCATCCTGAAATATTATAACAGATGTACAGAAATAGATACTACTTTTTAAGAGGGAGGAATGTTTAAATGGATACTAATATTAAGTAGGCAGTTCATTAGTAAATATTTTTGCGTTAGGAAGGCTTTTGTTTCTATATAAAAATCTTGTAAGTACAGGATTTTAGATAAAGAAAGTTTCAGGGACTTTCTTATTTTTACCCTATATATTATATTTCAGGTAGGAAGTTAGAAAAATAAAAATGGGATGTGTTCTGAGCACCTACTGTATATCAGGCGCTATGTTAGAAGCATTTTGCATGCTGTTTCATTTAATTCTCCCAGCAGGCCTATAGAATAAGGTCTTAACTTTCATTTACAAACAGAAAAGCTGGACAATCCAAGTAATTTACAGGTAAAGTCAGAGTTGTAAAGCTCTCATCTAAGTCCAAGACTGACTCCAACTCCTGTGTTCTTTACTGTACAAATATATTACATTTCAAGGTTTTGATCAATGTGTTTTCATGGAGTGTCATCATTAATGGAAAGGAAAGGCAGGCTAGAATGTTTCTTACTTAACATAAATCAGACTTGAAATTTCCTGGAAGGCAGCGGCCTTTATGTCTTTATGTGTTTTTCAGCACCTAGGCATATAAATTAGGATGCTTTCAGCTGCAGTAAGTGAAACGTGACTCAATTGACTTGTGGACCAGTGAGTATCAAAGTATGACCCCTGGACCAGCAACGTCAGCATCACCTCAGATCTTGTTAGAAATGCAAATTCTCCACTTCTACCCTGGATATACTGAATCAGAAGCTCTGGGGGTGAAGCCCAATGATCTGTGATTTGACCAGCCCTCCAGGTGATTCTGATGAATGCTAAACTTTGAAAACCAGTGTTTTGGACAGTAAGAAAATCTACTTTCTCACTAAACAGGAAGTACAAAGACAGGGTATCTCTGGGTACAGCAGGATCAGGGCCAAGTTCTGTTGCCCATAACTCTCTTACTTCTGTTCTTCTCTACATGGTCACTTTTCCCTGGACTGACTTTCCTCATAGTCCCACACCCAGAAGCAAAATATGAGCTATCTCTGTCTTTTCAAAGATTGGAGATACCTTTTCCAGAAATCCTCCCAACAGCCTTGCCTTCATGTTTCAAGGCCAGAGTCCTTTTACGTGAGCAGATCTTCAGCCAGTTTATTGGCAAGTTAAATAAGACTGATGTGATTAGCTGACACTTATCAAGACCTACCCTCTGCAATGTGGCCATATCCAGGAGGAAGCACACCTGAATCAAGACAATATTCTCGTTGGAAAAAGCAAGCACAGAAAGGAGGTGGTATTGGGGAATAGGTATTGCATAGGCTACCAGCAATGCCAGCTGAAACATGAACATGGTGGATCCATGCTGCAGCAAATTATCTGCCCCATAAGGATTTCAACTTGAAGTCTGTAAATTTGTTTTGATAATCTTATCATTCTCACTTGTTATCCTTTTAACATTTCAGGTTGAAGGCAGCCTAAATATTACAACATTTTCAAGTTTTGGTGATTGTCTGACATTTAAAACCAGCTAGACATAATAATATATTAAAGAGATTTTAGTAGCATCATTTAGAAGATCTGTTTCATCTATTTTAGCAAAATGTTCTATATTTTCATACCAGTGCTCTGAGATAATTATAATTAAAAGGACACAAAACTGTGACTAAAAATATGTATTTTCCTTCTATGGTCTTTGTGCTTCTTCAAATGACAGGTGTTTAAGAAAGGAAATTCTATTCATTGCTATCTTTGCTATCTTTTCTATAGCAAAAAAAAAAAAAAAAAAAAAAAAACCAACAACGAACTTTAAATAATAACTTTTTAAAGAGAAAAACTGAAATGATGAACAGATTGCTTTGATCACTGCTTTGCTGAACAACTCAGACAGTTGTTTGGAGACAGGTAGGAATACAGCAAATATTTAATTTTTGCTTGAGTCACACATGAAGGTATTAGTTGCAAAGATTAGTAATTACCAAATCCTGTACCCAGTCAGACGTAGATGCCACATAACTCTGTAATTGTTTAGATGTAATATGAACTGATCTCAGCAGAGGTAGTAAACTGTAGTTCATAGCCATAACAGCTTGAAAAATATTCATGCAGCCTGCATTTCATTGTTGTTCTGTATCACAGGGTTCCTCAGCCTTCCCATTTCTTGAGTTTTTCAATTACATGCCTGCCTCATTTATATTCTACATCTGATCAAATACCAAAAAATGTGGATTAGTCACATTCCTACATAAATTTAAACATTATGTAACAAGTGTCCCAGAAGATGGAGAATAAACTTCAACATGGCATATGGGGAAGTGCCCTAGGCTGGAATACAGACACTCTCTCTGGCTTCTAACCCCATCTCTGCCACCCACCTGCCCAGTAATTTGGGGTAATTCAGTTGACACGTCTAGGCCTTAGATTACAGGGGCCAAAATTAGGAGACTGGCATTTGTCTCTGAATTCCCTGCCAAGTCTACTGTCCTGATCAGAGAAAGATCAGAGAAGAGGTGGCTCAGCACAGTGTGAAAAACCCTTAGATCCACATCTCAGGTCAGCTACTTATTAACTATGTGACCTTGGGCAAATTATTTAAAATCTCTGAGACTGTTTTCTCATGGGTAGACAAGAGATAGTATCAACCTCGCTCTCAGGTTGTTATGAGACTTTGAGAAAAATATACTGGAAGTAGCTAGCATTGTTAATGTTATTGTTACTATATTAATTTAAATGGAGATGAAGAATTTCATTTTATTTTATTTTTTTCTGTACTCTTCACTATAAATTTCTTGGGCCAAGGGGAAAGAAAAAAATAGTAAAAGGTTGTGTCAATATCTCATCTCCAATTTCCTGTCACCTATTTAGTCATTAACTCCCTTACTGCCAAGGTGACAACTGATGACAGGCATTTTCCTACTCTGCACTTGTCCAGTGGTTCTGAAACTTAATGTGCTTCAGAGTCACCTGCAGGGCTTGTTAAAACAGTTTGCTGGTTTCCATCCCTGGAGCTTCTGATGCAGCAGGTCTGAGAGCCTGGTACACAGGAGCTGCCGCTGGTGGTCTGAGGACCACACTAGGTTGATCAGAATTTTTTTGAGCATTTTATAAAAGAATACAAGTTTCTAGACCTACCCTTGGAGGTTCTGATTCAGTAAGTCTGGCTGGGTCCTAGGAATATCTATTTGTAAAGCTCCCTGGGCGATCCTCATGTTTAGCAGGTTTAGGAACAGTGACTATTTCTAATTCCAGTGGTGAATGTGTTCCCAAAACCCCCTAGTGGTTTTGTTGATACTTCAGTTTCCTCTTGTGATTCTTAATCCTTCTGGTCTCTTCTCCAATTTCACTTTCAAATACCATCATTCAGAGCCACCTCAACTTTTATTTCTAGATTAATGTGATTTCTTCCTGTTTTTGATCCCTCCTTCTAGCAGAAGCTGGAAGTCCTAATATATTGTGTTTCTTCCTCTCAAGACATTTATATTTCTACATGTTTTATTGGTGTTGTTCATTCTTCCTAACCTCAGCTCTTCTACCCAACACCACTAATAAGGCCCCCCAGGACAAAGACTGGATTCTATTCAAAGGATGTCCTAACACAGAGACTTGTAAATAGTAGGTAATCAAAACAAAGATGTTGAGACTAAATTTGATCACACAAGAAAGCCATTTATCACAATCTCCAACACCACTGTCACAGAGCTATGTCTTTCTCAAATGTTTCAGTAGTAATAGCTAACATTTATTAAGCTAACTTTATGGACTTTCTGCGTGTGAGGCACTATTCCAAGCGCTTAGATTGTATCGACTAGTGTAATTCATTTTATTAGCTCAAGACATCTTTCAATCAAGACATTTTTTGCCCTAAAACCACCCCAGTAAACTCAGAGCAGCCCCAATCATTTCTAGCAGGTAAGCAAAAACAAAGAGACCAAATGAGGAAAAGCCAGAAGTCATAGCTGGACAGAGCACTCCATCCCTGCTCTATGAGTCAGCACACCCTAACCTTTGCAGTGCTGACTCTGCAGACCTAAATATAGTCCCTCAACACAATCTGAAAAGACTCCCACAGTGATGGAAACAAAGGTTCTTCTTCCTTTTCTAAATAGACTATTTTTTAGAGGAGTTTTAGGTTCACAGCAAAATTGAGCGGAAGGTAGAGAGATTTCCCATATCTCCCCTGCCCCACAAAACTACAGACTCCCCAAATATTAACATGCCTCACCAGAGTGGTACATTTGCTACAATTGATGAACCCGCATTGATGCATTATAATCAACCCAAATCCATAGTTTACATTAGGGTTGATTCTTGGTGTTGTACCTTCTATGAGTTTGGAAAATGTACAATGACATGTATCCACTATTAGAGTATCATACAGAGTAGTTTTGCTGCCCTAATCATCTGTTCTCTGCCTACTCATTTCTTCCTCCCCAACCTTGATGTTCACATAAAATGTGACCATAAGGGCAAATCCTAAATTAAGTACAGTATATATGGGTCAACACCATTGATTACAATATGTGGGGAGTCATTAAGCCTCTATGAGCCTCTTTCCTTATTGGCAAAAGATGAAAATAATTGTATCTCCCATTGTGATGACCTAGTGAGACAATATCACTTGAGAGAGAGATATTTTATAAACTGACCATACAAAATTTGAGGAATTCCACCTGTGCAGCACTGATAGGGATGGTTACAACGCTGATATGGTTTGGCTTTTCTGTGTGCCAACCGAAATCTCACCTTGAATTCTAATAATCCCCAGGTTTCATGGGAGGGACCTGATGGGAGGTAATTGAGTCATGGGGGCCTGTTTTTCCAATAATCATGCTGTTCTCGTGATGGTGAATAGATCTCATGAGATCCAATGGTTTCATAAAGGGGAGTTCCCCTGTACATGCCCTCTCTTTCCTGCTGCCATGTAAGACTTGCTGTTGCTTCTCCTTTGCCTTCCACCATGATTTTGAGGCCTCCCCAGCCATGTGGAACTCAGTCCATTAAACCTCTTTCCTTTATAAATTACTCAGTCTTGGGTATGTCCTTTTTAGCAGAGTGAGAATGGATTAAAACAAATGCTTTTGGTTTAGGGAGCATTCCATTGGTGGGAATCAGAGATGCTATACATCTTGCAATGGGCAGACGCCTGTATGATGAAGAATTGTCCTTCCTCAAGTAAATTTTCTAAAGTCAAGGATATTTCAATTTGAGAAGCTAGACATTCTGATAAGTTATGAACTTATTTATAGTAATCCAAGCATAGATCCTTACTTGGTAACATATAAACAGCAAGTCGTTTTTGCATGGTTGTAAGGTGCACTGTATTTTCCAGATGAAAACTCCCATGTAAATGGGAACACTACAGAATTTAGTTTTGTTCAGTACTTTTCCAAGGATTATTTGTCATTTTGTAATTTACATCATTGATGCTTCTTGTGGTATCTGAGTCACAAATGTAATATATCTGTTTCAATTTTTGTAACTAGTATTCAGTGATTTATGAATTTATTTATATATACACATTCATATCTATACATATCTATGCATTTACATACATGCATAAATACATATGTATTTGTATTACTCTTAAGCATGTGAAAAATTTATCTAGAGTGACACTAGTTGATTATCTTAATTTCAAATTTACAAATTTTAAGTATATGTAAGCATTTGACTAGTATTCTCTTTAGTGTAGTTATACATACACATGTACATATTGAAACACATTATTTAATTATAAATCACCTTTCTCTTCATTGTCTTTATAGTACACTTCAAGCACTATAGGGGTGTTTTTGAAATTACACTTGTAGATAAACTGCTTTATCTATGAAATAAATTTCAGAACAATGAAAGGGCCAACACAAAATATACAGTCTCTAGAGAAAGAGCTGGGACTGAGAATGTTGAGAACTACTATGCTAAAGAAATGTGAATAATTGCTATTTGTCCTTGGTTTTGCCCAGGAGATTGACTGAAAATTAGTTAGGGGGAGATGGCTTTCTGCTCTTTATGATGTCAAGGCCATTGTATTTAGCATCTCCCTACTTCCTTCTTTTGTCCTCTAGTGCATGACCATTAGTTATGGTTTGCTAGGGTAATCTATGGACAGATCATAGACAGTTTTCTGAAAGGTACGTCAGCCATGGCTGTGAGAGCTACTCCTAAGGAACAATGACGATTGGCATAACTGGATACTTAATTTGATATCCACATGTGCATTCGTGCCTGAGGGCTTAATGAGGATGCAGCAGTCTCTCTCCTCAGCATCTCTGCTAAGTGCCAATTACAGCATTTATTTCCAGTGTGGTTATGTCCTGGGTTGTATTTAAAATATTATTCTACTTTTAATCACTTACTGAGAAAGCTTTTTCCCTCAAATGTATCAATAATATTGAAATGTGTCTGAACATTTGAGGAGAGCAGAGAGGACTTAAGCAAAAGTCAGAACAAGACTCATTTCCCCGACCTTGCCCCATGCACGAGGCACTTCTACAAACAATACCTTCTTTACCCTTAATCACTTTGTGAGCTGTGTAGCATCACCTCTATTTACACTTGAGGAAATAGAAATAAAGAGTAAGAGCACTTTTAGAGCTCATAGATATGGATTTAAGTCCCAAATTTTGTCCATATCATCTGATTCCAAAGTCAATGCTCTCTGCAAGATATTTCCCCACTTTCTGTCCCCAGTCTATACAAATCTGTTTGTTTATCCAAATACTCTTTAAGACCCTATTGTTGGCAAGACACTGCAAGGGATATGACCTTGACTTTGCCTTTTGAGAAACTCACAGAATTATAGGGTAGGCTGACACATAATGACAGGATATTAAGAACATGAGTACCACTGAGTCACAAAAGAAATTTTATGTAAGAAATTTTATAAGAAATTTTGATAGTGGCTGTCTGCAAAAATGGCCACTATCATGTTCTTCTTCCCTATCTGGGCATGGCACTTCATTAACATGTCATGTCCGTTTCCCCTCTCTTTGAATGTAGGCTGCTCATGTGACTTGTTTTGGCCCTTAGGATGCTATGGAAGTCCCGCCATGTCAGTTCAGTACCTAATTCTTAAGAAACCTAAGAACTTTGAGTTTTACTCTTTTGGAGCCTTGAGCTACTCTGAAAAGAAGTTGAACTACACTTTTGGAAAGTGAGACTTTGCCATTCTCTAGAGATTCCAGCCTCTCCAGCTGAGGCATCAGAAATGAGATCAAGATATCTTGGATCCTCCAACCCTGGTGGAGCTACCCCCACCTATGACCTCGCCAAGCAGAGATGAGCCATCCCTGCTGAGGCCTGCTTAAATTCCTGACACACAGAATAATGAGCAAGAAAATGTTTTTGCTTTAAGCCATCAACTTGGGGATGGCTATTGTACGGCAATAAAGGTCAGATTTAAAAAAACATCACAAGAATACTTGCAGGAAAGAGACTTTTTGGAGTAATCTGAGAGAGATTCAAAAAATAAGTAGAATTTGAGTTGAACTTTAAAGGGATAGTGGGCCCTGAGAAAAAAGTTTCCATAATCCTGCCTCTATCCCTACTGGAGGCACTTGTCCTGCCTTAGAAGTAAAACGCAACAGACAGTAAGTTACCAAAAATATGAGAAAAAGGCTCGATGACCAGAATTGCTGCCTTTGAGATGAGGAAGAATGTATTCATTCTGCAGCACTCTGAAAGAGACCACTGAGGAGGATGGTCTTATTCCATCTGCATGTTCTTTTTAAATTAATCAATCTATTTATTTGAGATGGAGCCTCATTCTGTTGCTCAGGCTGGAGTGCAATAGTGCAATCTTGGCTCACTGCAACCTCTGCCTCCCGGGTTTAAGCAATTCTCCCACTGCAGCCTCCCAAGTAACTGGTACTACAGGTGCATACCACCATGCCCAGGTAATTTTTGTATTTTTTTTTTTTAGTAGAGATGGGGTTTTCCATGTTGGCCAGGCTGGTCTCAAACTCCTGACCTCAGGTGATCTGCTTGCCTTGGCCTTCCAAAATTGCTGAGATTGCAGGCCAGACGTGAGCCACCATACCTGGCCCAGGCTGAAGTGCCTGCCATTCTTCACTCCCCAGCTTAAGGTTCACTTGCAAGATTTCCTCTACATTGAAGTCTGTCCCCTATTTCTCTTCAAAGGTCCCCCCTCAATCTTACCAAGTTCCTGTATTTGCAGCCATAAAAATGTGCTAAGATTTTCCCCCTAGTTTCTTAATTTTTATGACTTCCAAAGGAAGCACTTCCCTATGCCTTTTTCCTAGTAGGTACTCTTAAAATGGGTGTGGAATTATTTGGCACCCAGCGTGCAAATTAATGTGTTATAAAGAAATTTTCTTTCTGCAAAGGAAGCAATAAAAGCCAATGACTTGCTAAATTTCTCACAATTTCTAATGAGTCAACGTGTGCTGAAAAGAAGAAATGAGTCAAGAGAAGAATGTATCCTATTATACAGTTCCACTTTTGCGAGGATGAGTCAGACATTTCCATGTTGTGGTGTTCTAGCACCTGGCTAAGATGAGTAGGGTTGGGGGTGAAAGAGAAACTCTTGAAAACTTAAGAAGAAAACACTAGCAGAGAATCTTTCAAACAGAGTCCAATTGAGAAAAAATAATTCTAGCCAGACTGGCTTTATTACTAGGGGTAAATGTATGACATTGTTTTACACTGCCCAGTAAATCATCTCAGCTTCTAATGGGTCTGAGCAAAGCAACTGCCCCACTATACCAGGCAGACAGAAGCCAGAGTCATTCAGCATGAAGCTCTCACAGCAGACCAGACCAGATAAACAATTGCTTTATTCCGTCTATTCCCCACATGCTTTGTCTGAGAAACCCCTGTGCAAAGCACTTAGCTGGAGTAAGGGATCCCAAACTGAGCAGAGCTCAGCCTTCCATCTAAGGGATTGATAGGTCAGTGTAGGAGGCAGACACACAGATAATACAATAATGGGAATGAGGGTAGGGTGGGAGGTGGCATGAATTCATGGAATGCAGTCTGAGGATTCAATTTGCCAGCCTCAAAATACTTCCAAATTGGAATGAGATGTATTTTGTTGGAGATGCCTTTACAATGTGACTTGAAGGCCAGAAAAAAAGAATGCAAGCTACCTTACATTTGGACACCTACATCTATTCCAAGTGTATTCCCAGCACCTAAAATGGGAACCCATTACCTAACATTATGACAAGAAGACAAACTCTTTGAAGTATGAGAATGAACACAGGGTTGCAGTAGCCCCAGCACAAGGCTGGAAAGCATGTTTGCTGCAAGGCTAAGTTAGGACCCTCGCCAATCTGTGTGCCACTGCACATGGTTGAAAATGCTTTTGGTAAGTCCTACCTCTCTGATGATAACATTAGGGCAAAAATGATAATGTGCTTGAATGCTACTTTTCTTTTTCAAAATCTTATTTTTCAAAAGATTGTATTAGGAACTATGTATTACGAGACCATATGGGAGGGCACAGAAGTGGTAAGCAATTATTTTTAAGTTGGATCTATTCAAGCCTCACTTCAGCAAGGACCCAACCAGTAAATATCACTGTGGGAACGCTAACATGGAAACTGGTTTCATCTTTGTTAGTTTTGTATTTAATAAACATTTATGGGGAAGCTGTGTGCAGGGTATTGTGCCTCCTACAGACCTGCTCATCCATCTGCCTGGTCAACCTTTCCACAAAGATAGATTGCCAGGGCTGCAAACTTAGCAAATGAAGCTCATCTGGCCCCCAAAACTGTTCCTCCGCCTGTGTTTCTTATCTTGGAAAATGACATCATCATCTTCCCAATGTTCTGGCCTTAACACTTGAAATCACCTTAAGCCTTCTCCTCCTTTCTCAAGGCTCCCCACATCTCACATCAATTGTCAAATCTGATCATATTTGCCATTCATCCCCTTTTCTTCATTCATTTTTTCTAGCAACTTCTTGCCCCATCTGTTTAATCACCACCTAAATGATCTCCCCATTGTAAAGGGGCAACTCTTGTTTGGCAGCCCATCTTCTAAGTGTTTACCCTCTGGCAAACCAGTAGCAGTTAAGCTGTGGGGAAGAGGAACTCTCTTTTTTCAAGTATTCAAAGATGAGAGGATGGAAGATCTAGAGTTAATATAGGAGTCTTGCAACTGGAGAGCTGTGTCTGGAAATGGAGTCAGCACAGAGGAAGTACACTTGATCCTCATGCCCTAGTAGAAACTCACAGGCTGTAGGATACCTTTTTTATTTTCCCCTTCCAAGCGAATCTATCTGTTATGGCTTATTACTCTGTCAAAGTTCTAGGCTATTCCCCTGGTTAAAACCTCTAGTGAGGCCAAGTGTTATAGCTCACACCTGTAATCTCAGCGTTTTGGGAAGTGGAGGGGAGCAGATCACCTGAGATCAGGAGTTCAAGATCAGCCCAGCAAACATGGTAAAACCCCATCTCCACTAAAAATACAAAAAGTAACTGGGCGTGGTAGCACATGCCTGTAGTCCAAGCTACTCGGGAAACTGAGGCACGGGAATCTCTTGAATCCAGGAGGTGGAGGTTGCAGTGAGCTGAGATCACACCACTGCACTCCAGCCTTGGGGGGCAGAGTGAGATTCCTTCTCAAAAACAAACAAAAACAACAACAAGACCTCTAGCAACTCCCTATCTGGTAAATAAACTTGCTAACATTACACAGAATTCCTTTACAATCTAACCTTAGTCTTAATTTTCTTCCACTTTCTAATTTTTTAATTTTTTCTTTTAAGGCAGGGTCTTGCTATGCTGCTCGGAATGGACTTTAACTCCTGGGCTCAAGGTATCCTCCTGCCTCTGTCTCTGGAGTAGCCCGGACTACAGGCATGTGTCCTCGTGCCTCGCCTCTAACTTTTTAAGAAGATAGGCTCTTTACTATCATGCCTCTGTAATTTTTTCCTCAGGCTTTTACTGCTTTTTAGAATGTGCTTTCCACCATATTTCTATTTGCTGAACTCCTATTCAAACTGTGAAGACCATCTCAGTTGCTACTAACATAAAGTCTTCTTTGTTCCACACCTTGTTCCCAAGCTTAATTAACAGCTTCCTCTTTGGTGTATATGAAACCATTATAGCACCATGTTGAGTTTGTTGGTACTTGTTTGAATATCTTTCTGTCCCCCTAAATTATGAGCATCCTGAGGGGCAAACTACATCTCTCATCCTTTCAGTCTTCATAGTTCTTCGATATATGTTAATTAACAAGTCAATGAATGAATAAATAATCCCATTTTCCTTCCAATACATCAGTATACTATTCTTTAGCAACACCTGATCCTAGACTTTCTTTTGCTGTTATCATAATAACAACAATGACAAAGACATAAATGGTACTCATTATGTGCCAAGCACTGTTCTAAATGTTTTAGGTTTATTAAATCACTTAATCTTTACATTAACTCTGTGAGGTTGGGCATTGTTATCCAAGTTGACAGATGGGAGAAATGAAACACAAAGAGGTTAAGTAACTTACCCATGGTCAGACAGCTAAGCAGTAAATTGGGGTTTCAACTCAAACAGACTAAATCAAAGACAGCACTCTGACTGCTACCCTACTCTCCATTTGTGAGACTGTGAGGAATATATCCTAACCCACTTTCATTTCCTGCCAATTGGATAGTTACAAATGTGGGAATCATTTGATACCATTTAAAAAAATACAACCATTTCAAGTGTTGGTGAGGATATACAATGATGGGAATACACATTTGCTGCTGGCGGTAGTGTTAGCGGGAACACTGGCCTCACATGGGAAGGTTGAATATACATAAAACTTGTGACCCATCGATTCCATTTTCCATCATAGATATGCTGAATTTGTGTCTACGGGCATCAAGATAAAATGTTTAAGACTGTTCATACCAGCATTGTTTCTAACAGCCAAAATATCCAGATAACATTCAGTAGAATAGAGGAACAGATTCTGTTAGATTCATTCAATAGAATACTACTTAGCAATGAAAATAAAAGAACTATGGGATTACCCAACGACACAGATAAAATTCACTAATGAAAGGCTGAAAGAAGCCAGACACAAATGAATACAGTGTGTAATTTCCTTTATATAAAATTCCAAAATCGGCAATACTAAACCATATTGTTTATGGATTCACATTTGGATGATAAAGTTAAAAGTTGGCAAGACAGTGTTTACTGCAAGTCAGACTAATGGTTACCCTGGAAAGGAGGACATTGCAGACTGCAAAAGGTAAAACAGGAAACTCTGGGGGCTGGCAAAGGGTTATTTCTTGACTGGGGTAGTGATTATATGTGTGTTTGCTTTAAAGTATTTGATTAGACTTAAAAAAAATTTGAGACAGAGTCTCACTGTCACTCAGGTTGCGTGCAGTGACATGATCGTGGCTCACTGCAGCCTTGACTTCCTCAGGCTCAGGTGATCCTCCCACCTCAGCCTCGCCAGCAGCTGGGACCATAGGAACAGGCCATCACACTTAGCTAATTTTTGCATTTTTTGTAGAGATGGGTTTTCATCATGTTGTCCAGGCTGATCTCGAACTCTTGGTCTCAAGTGATCCGCCCACCTTGGCCTACCAAAGTGTTGGGATTCCAGGCATGAACACTGTGCCTGGCCAGGTTAAACTTTAAATGTAACACTTCTCTGCATGTCAATGAATGTTCACTATAAACAATGCTTTTTTCAAAAAGAGCAATGAAAGAATCCAGAGAGAGGGAGGGAGAGAGAGAAGGGGAAGAGAGGAATTGGGGAAAACATTAAATATATTCTGTCCCCTTGTCTCTGGGTCACTCTCGAGATAAAGTCCCAGAAGACAGCATCCTACTGGATGAGACTACTCCATGTGCCTATAACTGTACCAATGCAGAGGGCGGGAGGATATGAGCCATAGTTTGGGGCATCCCAGAGTCAGATCAAGTAAAAAGAAGGGGGTTCTAGATGCCAGAAGGGCTCAAGCAACAATATCCTATAGAAGTTCTAGAACCTTTCAAATTTTTTCACCTGTTAAATGAAAGGTTACATTCATGTCCTCATTATCTCATCTCAGTGAGACAGAAGACCTAACATTTCTCTGGAAATCAGAAAGCTGCATAAAACACGGAAGGCTTCATTCATAATAGCAACTCAGAGATGCCAGCCAAAGATGTGCTACGTCGTATTTTGTGGTAAGCCCTTGAGAGAGCTAACCCCATTTCTAGAAACAAGGGCATGCTGTGGCCAAGTTGGAAGAACACACTGACTGGAAAATAACTGTGAAAACAAGCAAGAGAATTTCAAAAAGCTCATTTCATTCTTTCAGTCCCTCCTTAGCACAGAACAATGAAGCTACAGGCCAATGAGTTTTGGCAACTTTACCACAGACCAAACCACAGGAGCACACTGCCTTATGGTGGTGGTTGTTTTGAGAGTTGGAACCTGTTCTCACATTCATTTCAAAAAGATTTTAGGGCTTTTGCTTGTTTTGCTCTCTCTTTCAACAAGAAAATCATGGAACAACAAAATTCCACAAATTCTTTCATATAAATTATTTACCAGCTTCTAGGGTAACCTTTGTTATGCTACAGTCATCTGGTACAAATGCACTTCCTGGAAACAAAACAGAAAAAATTGAATTTCTATAGTCACAACTTTGATATAGGCATGGTCCTCTAGGTAGGGGAAGACTGGAGGCTTCTCTTTCCACGTATTCTATCAAAAGGAAAAGGGTAACATTGACTTGGCAGCCCTCAAATGAGATCAAGATTTGTTTGTAACATTTAAAAAGTTTTTACTTGCTTCAAATTTTATTTCCACTTCACTCCTTTTGTTCTTCTGTCTTGGGTAAATTACCTAACCTGGCAGTATGAAAGAATTAGCACCAAGACAAGGTCACTACTTTATTTAGAAGGAATGCAGTGAGGAAAAATGTAAAATGTTGGCAGTTTATGAGGCTTATGTTTTTCAGATTATCACAGCAGATACAACAATTTTCCAACAAATAATATTCCCCGTTGAGCAAACAGATGCAGTTTAAGCATAGAATAATATAACAACCTTTAAATGATGACAAGGATTAGGTTGGCACAAAAGTAATGGCAGTTTTTGCCTCCCTTTCAATGGCAAAAACCACAATTACTTCTGCAGTGACTTAATACTACAAGAAAAATATAGATGTGTTGCAGTGCTGTGGATTAGCTTTTAAATTTTTTAAAACGATTGTTTGCTTGTATTATAAAGTGTATGTACATTGAGGAATTTGAAAAAAAAAACACATAGAAAAAGAGAAAAGTACATATGAGAATAAAAAGTCACTGCTAATCCTAGTACCCAGATAACTTCTTAATATTACTTTACTTCCATAATATTGTTTTCTATTTCACATTATAGTCATTTAACTTTATTCAACCTATTTCACTAAAACTTTCATGCCTAAATAAAGCACATTAAATTTGGATGCACTAACTTATCCCATTATAAAATTCACAGAGTTCTAGAAATAAAGTCTCCAGTCTAGTTTACTTTAATAACAAATCAATCAGACTATACTCCTCCTCAATTTCTCATTGTGCTCAGTCTCAGCTAATGAGTTCTCCGTTTTGGCCCAGTAGGATCTTCATCAGACAGTATCCTGGCATGTCTCTTTCACTGGAAAGGGCAAAGCTCTCCAGTACCTTCCAATTTTCAAGGCCTCTGGATTCATGTGTTCAGAAGATGAACGCCAGTCCCCAGTCATTCCAGAAATTAACCAAAATAAATGGCCTCCCACACCAGAATCCTTGTTGTCAGTCTGGATTCTAGCAGACACTTCATGCCATCTGGGGAAACGAAGGTGGAGTGGTTGCGATTACTTTCCCCCATTATATTGCATGCCTTTTAATTTGGCTAATATTATTGGTAGGAGTAGAGAGTTTTTGTTTGTTTTTAAGATATATGTAATTAAATCTATAGATATGTTCCTCTGTGATTTACTCATTGCTTAAGGATTTCCTTATTTAATGTTTGCACTGGTTAGAAAATGCACATCAGAGGTGTTGCTAACCATAACCTGGCCCAGTTCTTTCTAACCACTCAATTCAGCATGCTTACCACCACCAATGTAGGAATCCAGTCGTCCCAAGCCCTCAAACACAATTTCTGAGCTGAAAAATATCTTGGATATTGTAGAGAAGGGGTGTCATGTCAAGCAGTGGGACAGGAACAGGCACAACTCCCGATGGTCAGATAACGGGAAGTTCAGAGGGCCAGCTTCCCATTCAGAGAATCTGCTGGCATGAGGCCCCTGTTCAGCCAACAGGCGATCCCACTCTATGGGTCTGGGCTCTTGGTTGGGAAATAGTGGGCTCTGCTAGGCATCTGAATAATGTCTGCGAGTGGCCTTTCTCTAGGTACACTTGCCTCCTCCCATTTTGGGGTCTGCCTTCCCAGGATCAACTTCCAGAGCCATGGAAATCTGTCAGGGACTTTCCTGCTTGTTCCTTCTTGCCCGGTCCGTTATTTCCCAATTCTCATCTCACATTCGGAGCATTATTAACTGTGCTCATTACTCACTATGCTCATTATTCACTATGCTCATTCACTATGCTCATATGCCGATCATTGCACTATCATTGAAGCAGAAGCACTAGCAGCAAGAAAACCCTAGCGCTTTATCTTTATGCTCCTTTGCAGGAAGGCATTTGTAGGCCAGCCTCTGGGGTGTGCTGTTCCTGCCTCTCAATTTTAGCCTTCAAATGTTACAAATAAGAAAAAAGAAGAAGAAAAACAAAGGGTTTTTTCCCCACATAAAAATACATTCCATTTTGGTTTTTTTTTTTGGTTTGTTTTGTTCTTTTGTTTTGAGACGGAGCCTTCCTCTGTGCCCAAGCTGGAGTGCAGTGACACGATCTCGGCTCACTGCAAGCTCTGCCTCCCATGTTCAAGTGATTCTCCTGCCTCAGCTACCTGAATAGCTGGGATTACAGACATGTGCCCCAATACCGGCTAATTTTCACATTTTCAGTATAGACGGGGTTTCATCATGTTGGCAAGGCTGCTCTAGAACTCCTGACCTCAGATGATTCACCTGCCTCAGCCTCCCAAGGTGCTGGGATTACAGGTGTGAGCCACTGTGCCCAGCCTAAAGTAAGATTTTTTTAAAAAAAGAAAGAAAGCTCACCTATACAGTGGAACTGTATATATGTAGGATTTGTTTCTAAAATCAACTCAAAAAATATTTTAAATTGCCCATAGTAAATTAAGAATTAAACACAACAGAATTTGAAATTCAGTTTGTAGAATAAATGAATTTAATAACCTGTATGCAAATGTCTAGTCGGTCCAGCTAGTCTGCCTTTAAAATAACAATGAAATCCCTAGCAATAAATTGAGGAAGAAGTAGAAAATTCTAAAATGTTTTCTGCCCTCCTTCAGAGTTTTCTACTCTATTTTCATACTAAACCAAAACCTCAGTCACTAAGAGACATACTTGTGGCTCCAAAAATTAAGATAGTGGAGTGGCCATTTGCCAGGAGTTAAATTATTAAATAAACAAGTAAATCAAATGTGTATCTCTCGATAGACGGATGTAGTCTACTGCAGTTCTACTAACAGAATATAACCACTGTTAATATATTGATGATTCTTTTCTACATTTTTATATATACATGAACATATCTATGTCTATACCTGGAAATACACACATTGTATATATTGCAATGAACCTCTTGTAGCTAAATACTTTCACACATCTGAATTAGTTTTCAGATTCTTTGTATTTGGAATATGTATCATCTCTTCTTGAACAAACCAACAAATTTGTGATCAAATTTAAAGATTTATGGCATTTTGCTTTGTACACTGTTTTAAAAAATGCTTTTTGAGCTTCAAAGTCTTTTTATTTTGAAGTACTTTTATTAATTTATCGTATCATGTGTTTTTTAAAATCCATAACCCTGTTAAGGGTATGTGGTAGGGAACCAAATTTTCCCCCCAAAATGTTAGATGGTTTTGTCATACTCAGCTGTTTTTCCTCCATTATTTGAAATGTTTCTTACATTATAAATTATTATTCTATTCTTAGGGGTTTGTGACGTTCCAAATTATCTGTTGATTCCTGTACCAGGATCACACTGCTTTAATTGTTCGAGTTTTGAAAAACATTTTATTATCTAGAAACTCTATTATTTGCCATGTAATATATTTCCCTAGTTGTAAGCATCTTAAAAACAGAAACTGTCATTTAAAATAACACACATTGAGCCTGTTCATGGGCCTGACACAATATTAGCCAATAAAAATATGTTTATATGTGTAGCATTTTGGTTTTCAAGGCTTTTTTATATACTTTTTTTTTTAAAATGAGTTCCTCATATCCCAATTCCACTACCAGTGTAATACAGGTTAGACTAAATGGTCAAAAGCTCCTTTATGCCTCAAATACCAACACATACTAGGTCCTCAGAGAACTTCATTGGTTGGTTCACATTGCCTTTTGTCCTCAAGTAGGACAAGCTGAAAAACAATGAGAACCACTATTTATAACCAGTGATTGAACATTTTGATGAAGTGTGAAAGTTCCACTCTAAGCCTTTGCAAAATTTCAAAGTTCGTAATTAAGACAGCTAGATGTGTTATCTTGAACTGTGACTGCCTGAACCAATGCACAGTGAGTATGATGTCTGTGAAGCAACACGAAGCAATGTGGTGAGTGTATTAGCTTCCTATAGCCACTGTAACAAATTAGTGATGACCACCAATTAGCGACTTAAAACAACACACGTTTATTTTCTTATAGTTCTGGAATCGGAAGTCCAGTGCCATGCACACTGCTGAGATTCTAGGGGAAAAATCAATTTCCTACTCTTCCTGCTGTTCTCTAGAGCTGCATTCTTTGCATTTCTTAGCACCTGGCTCTTCCTCCATCCTTAAAGCCAGCGATGTAGCATCTTGCTTCCATCATCACACTGGCTTCTTCTTTTATAGTAAAATCTCCTTCTGCCTCCCCCTTGTGATGAATCTCCCTTGTGATTTCATTTGGAGCCCACCCCAGATAAATTAGCATAATCTCCTTAGCTGAAATATCTTTAATTTACATCTGCAAAGTCCTTTTTGCCTATAAGGTAACATTCACAGTTTCCAGAGTTTGAAACCTGGGTATCCTGAGAGGCCAATATTTGGCCTATCACAGTGAATAATCCCAAACCCTCCAGCCATGGTTTTAATTAATGAGCCAGGAGAATATGTTTTTCTCCCATGAAGGCATCTTCATCCAGGGAGATGCTGCTTCTTCATTCACTCATAGAATAGGATAGGAGCAGGTACTGAGGTTACAAAAATTGATATACTCTCTGTCTTCAAGTGGCTCCACAGTTTTTGCTGTTATTTAAAACTAAACTGTATATCAGAGGCAGTGTAATCCATTGGCATGTTATTTACCCAGAGATTCCAAGTCTTTCAGCCTTGAGGACTTGCTCTTTCCTATTAATCTTATCCATCTAAGCCCCGCTTTCTTAATCCATTCTAGTTGGAGAATAACAGCATACACACATACATATATATACACACACACACCCTTAACCAAATAAATATGCATGTAAAAATATGAATAAGAGCTATTTTTTAAGTATGGTAAGGGAAATGGAAAGTGGTAGAGGAGAGGTGGTGGTACCATTTTACATAGGGTGGTCAGAGAAGGCCTCATTGATTAGATCGCATTTCAACAGGCCAGGCACAATGGCTCATGTCTGTAATCTCAGCACTTTGGGAGGCCGAGGTGGGTGGGTCACTTCAGGTCTGAAAGTTGAGACCAGCCTGGCTAACATGGTGAAACCCCATCTCTACTGAAAGTACAAAAAATTAGCCAGGTGTGGTGGTGGGTGTCTGTAAACTCAGCTACTTGAGAGGCTGAGAATCACTTGAACCTAGGAGGCAGAGGTTACAGTGAGCCAAGATCATGCCACTGCACTCCAGCCTGGGTAACAGAATGAGAATATGTCTCAAAAAAAAAAAAAAAAAAAAAAAAAAGATTGCATTTTAATATAGAGGAGCAAGTCAGATGGCCAGCTAAAGGAGGAGTATTCTAGGCCAGGGAATTAGCTTATACAAAGGCCGTGGTGCTTCAATGAGCTCCTGTGTTTAAGGAATAGTATAGAGGTCAATGTAGCTTCACCCTTCCAAATATACAACAACAACTCTTTTCCTCTCCCTTCATGTCCCAATAAGTTAAATCATTTATATGCAAAAGAAAGCAGGATATAACACCCCCAAATATGCCACTTTGGCATATTTGTTTACTCAAGACAGTTAGAATAAACACAAAGTTTTCTGCCTAGAGGTAAGGCCTAAATTTCCCTTTGTGAAGGTAGCATAAATACTCCTGCTTTTTCTATACCACAATGGGGAGAGTGACCCTCATTCCCAGAGGTTCAGAGTCAGCACTGAATAGAGTGTCCATAAACAAATCTTCCTAAAATAACCCTCACTTTTCATTAGTTCTCCCAATGTATTTTCCTAGTGCTTTCCCACAACTTACTGGCCCTAGAAGCCCAACCCCCTTTTCCTTTATCTACTTACTTTTCCACAAGTTACTACCCTTTGTAGAAATGGTCTACAACCCCTTGAGTCTAACCACTTCTCTGGGTTTTCACTTCCTCTCTGTGACCCCTGTTTATGCAGACATATTAACATTTATAAAGAGTCTATGCCTTTTCTCCTATTATTCTGTCTTGTGTCAGTTTAATTCACAGACCCTAGGAACTGAACCTAAGGGAGTAGCAGAAAAGTATTTTTTCTCCTCTACACATGCCATTGTTATTACTTTTTGAGTTATTTCCTATTAATTACCTGTTTATAAAATAACATTATAACTACAGTAACAAATTTAATTCCCTTCAGCAAATGGGAAAACTGAAGCAGGAAGAGGTTAAAGCAAGGCTGAGCAGAGATCTGAATTAAGGTAATTTGCTTCTAGAGCCTGTTCACACTACATCTTTTCCTGTCATTTCTACTGTCATCAGAACTTCTATCTTTCCCTAGAATGTTCTCCTCTACCCATAGGACTATCCTTAAGATTCGGTTCATGTTGTTCCTCTGAATTACTCTTGAGATCTTCCCCCAACTGTCACCTCTGCTTTCTCTACCACTTCATGGCATTCAGTTTTGTTCATTATATTTAGGTAGCTGTTTGTCTTTCAGGTCCATGTGTGGTAGTCTTATCTCCTCATGCTTTCCCTGTTTCCCAAGTCTCACGTTTCCACAAACTTCTCAGGAAATAATTGTGGGCTAATTACAAAATTTCTTCAATTCAAAGATACTTTGTTCCATTTAACAATCTGAAATTGGTCAATTGTTGGTACGTCAGAATTAACTGGTAGTTTTCTTTTCTTTTTTAGCAGCCTCATAGATTACGTAAGATATAAATAACAATCTTGACCCTGATTCTTCATTTGGTGACTTGGTGTTAGGAGAATTTACTCGGCATGATGGAGTGGAGGGGAAGTCATCTTGCTCTTTTCTGACCATACTGGTGCTGCAGCAGAAAGCAGTACTACTCAACATATACTCAGTAAAATTCCATTTATTAGATTATTTCTTTCACTTCTGAAATAAAGGAAGAAAAATCATGTGTAGAAACTGGTGGTGAAAAGCTCAGGACTATGTTAAACATTCAAGACCTACATTACAGACTGTAAAAAGAGGAGCCCACTGCCCAACGGAGAATGTTTTTAAAGTCCACAGATAAGATCGTCTACAATTTATTTTCTCTGCTGAAAACAGAAACTCATGCAGGAAACATTTTAAAACCAAGTAAATAAAACAGAGATGCCCGCAATTTCCTGCAAGTCTGACTAAAAATAGGAACTCTGCAATCATGAAAGTCGCTCATCTGGCAGCTGCAAGGCCATACCTTGGGAAGCTGAAATCACTGTCAGCTGCAGAAAGCAGCGTGTGACAGGTGTTTATCCATGGCCCTTTTAGGAAGAAAAGGCTACATTTCAGAGGCATATATGAACAACCATATAAGTGGCTTCTTAATAATAGATGTCAAAAATTATTTACTTTCTTTCCTTATTTCCATCCCCACCCCAGTCTTCCGGTTCTGCCCAATCCATGTTCTCCAAAGTAAATTCCAATTCCTTGAGTCCAAGCAATAGATTGAAATTCTCCCCAGAAAGGGGCTGCAAATAAATGCCAGAGTTTTACTCTTCTTTTTTTCTACCCCCAAAATATCACAAACCAGTGATGTTAGCTCTGTTGCAAATATTTGTGGCTGTCTTTTTCCCCCCTCCTGAATTATGGACACATGAATTGGATCTTCAAAGCAATGCACAGGGTTTAAGCTGAGCAGTTCTCATCCAAGTCTATGGGAGGTACACAGCAAGAATCCTGTAATATCTCAGAGGTTTTATTCCTTTTTAAGTTCTTTTAAAAGAAGACTTTGCTAAGGGATTTACAAGAACTAAAGATTTAGAGATAATGAGAAATGTTGCTCAAAGTGTAAAAGGCAGCTACATTCCCACCAAAGAATTTCTTATAAATAATGTCATTACCACACAAAGAATACCAAATGAATTTAATCATTAGCTTCTAATTGAAGAGCTTTGCCAAATTTGCTTCTCCTTGCTACTTTAGCTATTTTCTGTTCAGTGGGACTTTGTCAAATGTAAACAAAGAGTAGGTGAAGGAACATAATTAATCACAAAGCTTGTGTGACAAGCCTGGGCTGGTGAATTGGTGGTGGGAATTGGATATTGTATCCTTTATTCTCTTCTTGCCCCCACACTTGCCCCATTAACTCCTAGAGGGGCCTCCTAATCAATGGATTTTGACCGATGGAAGTCAATGGGGCTTATTGAGGGATGCCAGGGCAGGATTCTCTCAAACAAAGCAAGGCCAAATAATGTTTCCAGATTAAAACACAGCACTATCTTTGAATAAAAAAGTCACCTAATTATATACCACATTTTTAAGGCAAGGTCTTTATAATCAAATGAATGTTTAGAGGAATTCTTAAAGAGGGCATGTATATACACAGCTTTATGTATAAATCCTCATAAAATCTCAGTTATATCAGAAAGTTTGTGGCCCAAATCCACCGATTGGATAATTAAACATTAACCTCAAATTTTCTCATTTAAACCACTGTCACTGAATAGTTTTTATAAATACATTAACCCTCTTTCATGTCTTACTCAGTCTAGTAGAATGATCATACAGTACTTGAATTATTTCTTTTCATAACTGGGAATCCTCTAGTTAGTTAGGTTTATCTTTTTTAACATCAGTTTCAAAAGGTCTATTTCTAAGAGAGATAAAGATCTAGAAGGTAAACTGATCCCAAGAAATATCTGGGAAAGTGTTTAAAGTTCCTCAATATGAGTTCTTAAAATTTTGCTCCCTTTCCTAAAGGAGGGAAATCGCTCTTAGTTGAAGGTCCTGGTTAAAACTAATGTTGAATGCTTAAAATTCTACTCTCTTCCTCTCACCCAATTCTTGTCCACCCAAAACTATAAAAGAAAATTTTACTTCAGGAAATTAGAATAGACTGAATTCCCATAATCATGAAAAGGTGGCTGGGCGTGGTGGTGCATGCCTGTAATCCCAACACTTTGGGAGGCCAAGGAGGGCAGATTACTAAGCACTTAATCTGCTTTGAGTTCAGGAGTTTAAGACCAGCCTGACCAATAGGGTGAAATCCCCGTCTATACTAAAAATACAAACAAAAAAAAAATTAGCCCGGCTTGGTGGTGGGCACTTGTAATCCCAGCTACTCAGGAGACTAAGGCAAGAGAATCGGTTGAACCCAGGCGGCAGAGGTACTGAGCCAAGATCACACCACTGCACGACAGAGCCAGACTCCATCTCAAAAAAAAAAAAAAAAAAAGAAAAGAAAGGTTACTTGAAAACAAAATCACTCAAATCAATTTATAGGAAAATACAGCACCTCCTAGGTGATCACTGTTTTGTGAAATGGATAAATGCTTTGTTTTCTTCACAACTGAAGCCAATGCTGAATGAAGATCCTCTGTTGTTCCACGTTTTGCCAGGACTGGAATGTTGGTGTAATCAAGACAAGATGGCTGGCTCACTGACAGTTTAGGTGAGAGAACTGCGTGCCAAAGCCATCTGTTTTGTTACCTCACCACAAGGAAAACGGACACACTCTTAAGAGGAATACTCAACTGCTTGATATACCTTAACATGAATACAAATCTTTTAAGGGCTTCATGCAGATTTAGACAATAGACCTCACTCCTCACTGTGTTACCTGGCTGTCAAGAACAAATCACTTTCAGAATGAATTCGCTCTGGCCTATGCATAAATGGGCTTCCTAGAGCAAAAACAACAACAACAACAACAAAAAACCAACATCAAACATGCAGAGGAAGATGTGAAGGACCAATGTTTCTAACATATCCTCGTTAAACACGTCAGCATGTAGGAAAAATATATCTAACCCTTCATTCTAGAAATGTCCATTTAAAACCACTGCTCTAAGATCCCCGCCACTCCTCCACAGCCTAACCTTGCTTAGGAAGACTTAGAACTTGGAGAGCTGGTCCAGGAAAAGGGTTGGGGCCAGGGGGAGCAGGCACAGATAAGCAGCCCTCTTATTCCTACTTTTCCCTTTTAACTAAGAACCCAGGATGGTTGAAGACAAGGTCCCTTTTTATTCTGAAGATAGAAAACATTCAGGGCTTTCCCAGGCTATTTCACTATACCACCTATCTCATTTGCTTGTATCTATGTTTGGCTCTAGATTCACTGAAGATAGAAAAACGGCGTATCACCTTTATCTCTTCCTTTTGTGTGGTGCAGTGATGTAAAATCACCCTATGGGATCCAGAAGAATTTGGAATTCAAATGGAGTCGTTTTCAAAGAGAGAAGGGGCAGAGAAAAGAATATCAGAATGTAAGCAGATCCTGTGAAATTATTCACATTTATACTGAACATTCTGTTTTCAGAGTGCACCAGAGTTCAAATGTGTGAAGATACATATGGAAAGCAAGTCACGAAAGGGCATACTGTGCCATTGACCAATTTAGTACCACTTCTCTTCTCCAAATCCAGGTCTCTTGTTTGTGTGGTTTTTAAAAATTTATTGGGTGAAATTTAACCTAAAGTTTACTATTTTAAAATATGAAATGTTTTGACTTTTTTCACATATTCTCAAAGTTGTGTAACCGTTATCACTATCTAATTCCATAACATTTCCATCACCCCGAAAGAAATCCTGTAACTGTTCACAATTACTCCCAATTGCCTCCTCCTTCACCTATCCCCAAGCAGCCACTAGTCTACTTTCTGTCTGTATAGATTTGACTCTTCATAGAATATGTAACATTTTGTTGTATCTGGCTTCTTTCACTTTGCAAAATGGTTTCAAGTTTCATCCATGCTGTAGCAAGTATTAGTACCTCATTCCTTTTCTTTGCTGAATACTATTCCATTATATGGCTATGCCATATTTGTCTATATTTTTACTTATTCAGTTGATGGACATTTGGGTTGTTTCTACTTTTTGGCTATTGTAGACAATAATGCTATGAAGATTCATGCACATGTTTTGGTATGAACATTTGTTTTCAGTTGTCTTGGGTATATAACTAGGAGTGGAATTACTGGGTCACATAGTAATTCTATGTTTAACTTTTTGAGAAATTGTCAAACTGTTTCTTTTTTTTTTTTTTTTTTTTTTTTTGAGACGGAGTTTCACTCTTGTTACCCTGGCTGGAGTGCAATGGTGCGATCTTGGCTCACCGCAACCTCCGCCTCCTGGGTTCAGGCAATTCTCCTGCCTCAGCCTCCTGAGTAGCTGGGATTACAGGCATGCGCCACCATGCCCAGCTAATTTTTTGTAGTTTTAGTAGAGACGGGGTTTCACCATGTTGACCAGGATGGTCTCGATCTCTTGACCTCGTGATCCACCCGCCTCGGCCTCCCAAAGTGCTGGGATTACAGGCGTGAGCCACCGCGCCCAGCACAGTTACACCATTTCATATTCTCACCAGCAATGTATGAGGGCTCATGTTTTAGTCAGTTTGGCCTGTTATAACAAATTACCATCAACTGAGTGGCTCAAATAATAAATATTTATAGCAGTTCTAGAGGCTAGAAGCCCATGGTCAGAGTGCCAACATGGTGGAGTTCTGGTAAGGGTCCTCTCTCAGAATGCAAACTGCTGACTTCTCCTTATATATTCATGTGGCAGAAAGAGAGAAGTATAGAGAGATCCAGACATATTTGGATCAAATGTTAAACTTTCTATTCTATTCTACTGACTATAGTATTTGTCTATTCATGTGCCAGCACCACACTGTTTTAATTACAGGAGCTTTATATTATGTTTTTATATCTGGTAGTACTAATCCCCCCTTGTAGCTATTCTTTTTCAATGTTTCCTAGTGATTCTTGCATGTTTATTTTGCCATATGACCTTTAGTATCAACTTGTCTAAAAAATAGCTTGGTATTTTTACTGGAATTGCATTGCATTTATAAATTAACTGAGGGAGAACTAGTATCTCTTTAATCTTGTCATCCTAGCCAAGAACAGGAAATGAATTTCCAGTTGTTCAAGTCTGCTCTTGTGTGTTTCATGAGTGCTTCCAAATTGCCCAGATAGAGGTTTTGCCCATTTCTGGTTCTATGTATTCCTAAGCACTTAATCTGCTTTGCTGCTAGTATAAAGGGGCATTCCTCACTTTTATGTCTTCTAACTGTTGTTTTATATTTGAAAGCTACCGATTTGGTATGTTAATTTTATAACCTGCTACTTCACTGTATTACTTTATTGAGTTGATTTTATTATATTACCTGCAAATACAAGCAGTTTTACTACTTCTTTTCCCATTCTTATGCCTCTAATCGATCTGTCATATAAGTGCATTGGCCAACACATTTAGTATGATGTTTAAATCTTGTTTGTTGCCGACTACACCGAAAATACCTCTGGTGTTTCCTTATTAAATATAATAATAACTTTAGGACTGAGATATACATACTTTATTATGCTGAGGAAGTAGCCCTCAATTCCCATTTCCTTGCAAATTTTATTATGAATTGGTAATGAATTTAGTCAAAGGCATTCTCAGGATCTGTAGAAATAGACATACAAATTTTCCTTAGATTTATCTATAGTGTATTATATAAATCGATTTCCTAATGTTGAGCCACCTTGTCTCCTTTAAATATATGCCATTTGGTCATACTGTATTATTTTTTTCTTGAGAGGGAGTATCACTCTGTCACCAGGCTGGAGTGCAGTGGCACAATCTTGGCTCACTGCAACCTCAGCCTCCTGGGTTCAAGCAATTCGCCTGCCTCAGCCTACTGAGTAGCTGGGACTACAGACGAATGCCACCATGCCTGGCTAATTTTTTTTTTTTGTATTCTAGTAGAGACAGGGTTTCACCACGTTGGCCAGGAAGATCTCAATCTCCTGAGTTCGTGATCTGCCTGCCTCAGCCTCCCAAAGTGCTGGCACTACAGACGTGAGCCACCACACCCAGCCTGTATTATTCTTTTTAATGTGATAATGGATTCTACTTGCTTATACTGTTTGTTGATTCCCTTAACTTTTGCCATAGCTTTAAAAGGACTCTATTCAATTTTTTTTTTTTTTTTTTTTTTTTTCAAAATCCTAGTTGGTTTGGGAATTTTTCATTCAGAATTTTTACAACAATGTTCACAAATGATATCTGTCTGTAGTTTTCTTTCCTGATAGTATTTATCTAATATGTGTATCATTTTTACACTTGCTTGTAAAGGAATTATGAATTTTTTCTTGTTTTTCAATGTTTTAGAACAATTTGTGGGACAGTGGAACAATCAGGTCTTTGAAGATTTGGTAGAACTCACTCATGGAACCAATAGGGCATGGTAACTATTTTGGTGTAGGCTACTTCCTTGCTAATTTTATATCTTTTGTGGAAATTAGTCTGGTTAAGCTTTTACCCTTTTTGGGTGTCAAATTTGGTAATCTTCATTTCCCTAAGAAATTATCCACCTTATCGAGGCTTTTGAATTTTTTGCCTTAGAAATCTGCAAAGTGGCTTTTTATTATTTTTTAAATTTATTCTGCTTTGACAGTTTTATCTCAATTGCCAGTTGATATGTTTGTGCCTGCTTCTTGTTTTCTTGATCAAGCTAATAGTCTATTTTGTTAATTTTTTAAATTGTAATTTTGCTTTGTTAATTAGATCTGTCATTTTCCTTTTCTTTGGGCACTCTTTCTGAGTCTAGGGGGTATGTCTGATCCTTGTACATGTTATCCTTATATTCTTTAGAATTCTCTTTACTTCTTACTAGCCAATTCTTCATTCCAACAATCTCTTTTTATAGATAATTATATTAAGCTTTTCCATTCAAATTACTGTGTGGCTTCTGTCTCCTGATGAGACCCTGGCTGTCACTTGGAATTGTCGTTGCATTTGACATCTCTCCGATTTGTTCCCTTCTTTCCACCTGCTTAGCTACCAGCTTCCTCCAGCCAACATCATATCCATCATATAGGGTTTGGATTGCCAAAATATTCTTAAATCATCTTGTTGATCTCTAAGTATCCAGTTATAGTTCTCCTTTAATGTAGCCTTCATAATATCCTCAGATTATTCATCTCAAATCCTATCAATACCATCAGGCCACCTTCCAATTTAAAAGCCCTCAGTTGGTACGCTAATCTAAATAAGCAGTCTAAACTCCTAAGCATGAAACAGAAGACCCATTAGGCTCTGGTCCTTTCTTAGTTCTCCAATCAAATCTCTTAGGCACAATAGTAGATATTCTGAAGTACCTTGAACAAATTGGGTCATTTCACTCTCCTTCTTCAATCATTGTTAAATGATTGAAGGGCCCTCCGGAATTTCACAGAATTCCATCTCTGATCCTGTCTATCTCATGATTACATACTCAATCCTCAAGGATACTGCCTTTTTTTTTTTTTTTTTTTTTTTAAAGATGTACCTCCGTAGTTTAGAATGGAAATGTTCCTCAAAGACAGGAGCCATGTCTTGTCTTAAATCCCCAAATTCTGCCTCAAGGTAGGCACTAAATAAATGTATGTTGGATGTTAGGTGAATGGATGAATTTTTACAAATGTATTTGGTCTTGGTACAACTCTAAGGGTGAGACCCTTTCAATGACCTAAGAAATGGGTATGTTCTATAGGACACAGAGCATTGTAATCTGGAGACAATTTCTGTTGTCCATAAAGTGACATGTTGAGAGTATTAAATTTGAAGTCTTGAGGTCAGTTCCTGTATTCTGTACATTCTAAGTTGGATGTTCTTGTGCAAGACATTATGAGCACTGTACTTTAAAAAAATCAGATAAAATGTTACAATTACCTATAGGATTTAAGATCCCAACAAAAAACAGGTGTACTCAGCTTGGATTTTGAAAAAATTACTAAGGAGTCTTTACACAGGTGTGGAAAGATTTCATAAACCAACAAAAGAATGTGAGGGAATTTAGTAGCTTTCAACAGAAAGAAGCCATTACCACCTAGCCCTAAAGGAGCAACTGAGAAAACGTTTCTGAAGCCTGATGAGAACTGAGGCTAGAAAGAGGGTTCCTGAGAAGAGATACAGACTTAGAGATACAATTATTGCCAGGACAAAGAGAAAAGCAGCAAGGCACTAAAGAAAAAATACCCTGACCCTTCTCTCCTGCTCTATAATCTCTTGCTGGAGCTTTCCTCTGGCTGAGAACAACTGGAAGCTAGGCCCTGGGGGCCTGGGAAATAGTCTGGAGAGTCCCCCTCCATCCTTCTCTAAGCACAGAGTAGGATGCAGGGGGGCAGAAAGCAGAGGGGAGACTTCAAGTGAAAAACAACTGGAAATTCACCTCATTTATTTTTGTGGGGTGTAAAATGCGTAAAGGAGTGATATAAAATATATAGGTTATAAGTTTTATGCAAAAAAAGTTCCTAAATTCAACATCAAGAGAAAACACTAAATATTATTTGGCATTTCTTTTTCTCAAGAAGGGATAGTGTGACAAATATGGAACTGATTATTTGTCTCCAGTCTGTGGCGGGGGCGGGGGGCGGGAAGCTCTTTTGGTTAGAGCTTGGAGTTGATGAGGAAAAATTCGGAGGTTCAGGCACATGGGCACCAGAGTAACATGGGCACAGATGACACAGTCCAGGCTTTGGTGTCCTGCCATTATTACAAGGAGGCCTGAGCACATCTATTGCCACTGCACCACCAAATAAATTTGCAGTGTGTGTCCTAGGTATATGTTAGAGGCGAGATACTCAGGCATTCGAATGTATCTTTGGGCAAGGTTTTTAAAAGCTTATAAGCCATCCCTAGCAATTATTCAATAATTATCCAACCACCAATGTCTATACTTCCTAGAGTAAGCAATGCGTCACAGAGGGTGTGGGAGTACAATGTCAGGGTGTGATTTGAGGAATACCCCTCCCAAAAGAATTTGCTCTACTCATTGCCCCACAATTCTAATGTGACAATTCCTACAATTCTCACATAAGTGATCCTCCTTTGGGTTCTTTGCCATAGTGTCAGTAGTCTCATCCTAAAACACACCCAAAGAAAGAAATTTACATACCATTCCATCATTTCATTTATTAGGTCAGATTACTTGTTCATTCACTCGACAAATATTTACTGAGAGCCTATTCTGTGCCAGGTGCTATGCTAGGCGCATTTATATAAACCAGGAACCGCTCAATGGCATCAGCTATTTGGAGGTGGGAGAAGGGGGAAGAGATCTCACAAAATGCCTAGAGCTAGGAGACTGATCAGAGAGGACACAGCATTGTGTTCCTGGTTAACCTAATGAGGGAGTGAAGGGAAAACGCTATGGGTTTGGGACAGAAATAATGTGAGCTCACTTTAGTTTGGCAAAGAGACATGTCTGAGGATATTGAGTAAATAATATTCATAATTATGCAATCACTTAATATGTGCCGAATAGACTGTTAATATGTTAGAGATTTCTTCATCTGCATGTCTTCCCTTACATGGTCATTGTTGTGAAGCTCATTCTTTTGATGAGAAAATTGAAGTTCAGAAAGGATGTGATTCACTGCTGTCCAAGCAGCTGATGACAGCAAATTCAGGAATCAAATCCAATTCTGCCTTCAGAGCATTAAAGAAGGAAACACCATTCTTCTGTGGGGTTGAGTTAGTAAAACATCTTCTTCACCTGAAATTTACTGTTTTAAAAACTTGCTTGGATTTTAGTGAAACTGATTTTCTCTTTCTTGAAAAGAAAAAAATATTGAAGGGGATCTTTCATCTTTACCAAAGGCTTATCATGGTTTTGCCCTCATCAGTTTTGTTTTCTGAGGAAAAAGCTGAGAAGACATACTAATAGATTACTCAACAAATGTTTGGTGAATGAATGGCCCCATAATTAAGCAGTAAGAAGTCACGCAACCCTTTAAAACATGTAAAACACAAGAAGATGTCTCAATTCCTCCCTGAGAGTCATTTCCCATTAAATCTCAATTTTCCACTTGATGAACTGCAGGCCCTCCCAATATCAACAAAGATTAGGCAGTATTTCCTTGCCAAGCTGAGACTTTTCCTTGCTTGCTGTCGAGAAGCAAACTATAACAAATTGGGGCTGGACCAAATAAAGAACCGATAAATGAGTAACTTTGCTCAATGACCTTCTAAGCTTTCTTGGCTTGGCACATTCCATGGAGAAATAAAACAAGGCAGAGAAGATGACCAAAGAGTTTCAGGAAGTTCTGTCTCCTTTCTTGGAATTTGTTGATGGGGTTATTTCCCATGGATGGCCTGTCTTTTAATTACACTTTGGCAGGCTCAGATAACTATGAAGTTCCATGGAATGGATGGGCCTACAGCCAAATGCTGATCCCTCAGCTGGCTTAATGAAAATTACCAGGACTTTGCCCACCCAGATCACAATGGGTGAGGAACAAAAGGCCTAGGTCAGCTGCTTCTGGAGATGTGGCTGCTCCCAACTCCCCTGTATGTTTTCAGGACATGGCTGATGTAACTCAGTAGCAAGTGTTTGCTCCATGTGAAAGCAATAGAAAAGAAAACAGAACACAATTTTCCCACACAAAAGCCAGTGAAGACTGAGGAAGCCTCCAAATCATGAAGCAGGACCTTGTACTTCTCTGACCTGGTTGAAACATCATTTCTACTTTAACTCTGAAATGCAGGAAATGAAACAAGAGCTATCATAAGATCCCACCTGTGAATTTCTACCAATGATACATCATGATGGTGAACATGTTTTTGTTCTTGTTTACCTGAAGATAGTGGGGGAAGAGAAGCCAAGGTGTTTCCACCCAAGACATGTCACTCGCATGCTTTCTGTCTGCATCTACATGGTCTCCCATGGTGGCTGAGCATTATTCTTATCTCTCAATCCCTCCAGACAGGCCCACTATGACTTCCATCTGGTCATCTGGCTGCTGAACTCCAGGATCACCACCCTCTCCTTTCGTTCTTGCAGTCCTAGGACTGGTAGGTGCTTCCTATTTTTGCTAATCTCAGGGTTGTCTCACCACCTCATCTGGTTTCTCAGCTCCTCTATCTGTCATCTGTGCAAACAATTTTCTGAATAGATCTACTCTATGTTCAACCCTTGAAGTGGCTTCTATTTCCTGATTAGACCTTGACTGATACATATGGCTTTTTCTCTTTATTGTAATGGTGCTACCCAGGAAGGCAAGGCATCAAACACAGTCACAAGTCATCTAACTCCAAAGTCGATACTTTTCTTGCTCTATCTGGCTACCAACTGGACTACAGGTTCACATTAGGTGTGCGAGAAATGGCAATGACACTTAGAGGGCTCTTAAGAATATCTGTTGGACACATGAGTCTCTGCCATGTTGCCACTTCCTAGGTTTCATGTGTCCTTGTAGCCAGCTCTTATCCAGGGAGGAGGTGATACCATCCAGGGATGAGGGAGGGTAGCTCTACCCACCTCTATGACCTGGAGTAATGGAAAAGCTTGGTCAACTTTATAATACCTTATATACATAAGTAACTTTAGAACACATGTTAAGCAGGACAATGTAGCAACAAATGACAGAAACCGAATCAATTTAAGCAAAATAAAAAAATTATTGACTTACATTATTGATAAGTCCAGAGATTGCCCAAACTTTCCACATGGCTGGGTCCGAGCGTTTAAACAATGCCTTCAGAAATCAGCCACACCTCTCTCCACCACTCTGATTTGCTCTCCTTTATGTTGGTGTCAGTCTCAGACAAATGCTAATCTGATTGCAATGGAGCTCCAGGTTACCCTCAGTCTCAGAAGGACATCTCCTCCTTCCCTGGACCAATCACTGTGTCTTTGGTGACTGGGATCAGAGGCCCTGGGAAGTCAGCCTGAGTGAAGTTCATGACTCCTCAGCCCCCTGTGGTAGGGGAAACAGTTTCTTGACTGAAAAAAAAAAGGAATTCTGGGCAAGGGACGACAGATGTAAAATACCACGAGGCAGCCAGGTACCAAAGGTAAGTATTGGCTTTGAATTCGAAGAATTGAAATTGAATCCTAACTGTATTTTCAGTGTGCTGTGAAAGTCCCGGCAAAGTATGTCGCCTCTCTCGGCCTTGGTTTCCTCATTTGTAAAACATGTGGATTGGGCTTAGAACAGTAATTTCTAAGCATTTTTAACCACAAAACTCTCTATTCAAGTAAACTCTCATGCAAAATAGATAAAACCTTGCCAAAGTTGCTTACAGGGTTGATGAGGATACTGGAGCCCTCGCTCCTTGATGGGGCTACTTGAAACTCCTGAAGTTCCTTGGAACACAGTTTGAGAAACCTTGAAGTAGCTGATCTCAAGGGCCTCTTCCAGCTTGAACTTTAGGGAATTCTATGTAGATTGTCCAACCCTCTTTAATCTAATTTTTCTCACTTTCCCTCTAT
Source organism: Sapajus apella (assembly GCF_009761245.1). Taxonomy (NCBI): domain Eukaryota; kingdom Metazoa; phylum Chordata; class Mammalia; order Primates; family Cebidae; genus Sapajus; species Sapajus apella. The sequence continues at coordinate 20,071,851 of NW_022436964.1, forward strand.
TTATTTTTTGGCTAACATCATGAACTTTGGCTATGTGTGAGAGGCCACTTAGGAAAAATAATCATTTATTCAAAGGCTCAGCCAATTTACTTTGGCCTATTTGGAGCTTGTTTTTCCTCATGGGGAGGGAATAAGTTTATAAAACACACTTTCAGGTTGAGGCTAGAAAAGGTGAGTGTACAAGTGAGGAAAAGTAGACAACGGAAGTTGCCAAAGCTGAGCTGAGCTGGAAGCTGTGAATTCAGGAAGCCTCCTTCGCCACATTGCCGCACTCCCTTGGCATCCGGGGCCGAGTGTGCGCTCTGGAGCGGATGGCAGAGGAGGATGTTGTGGGTTTTGGCTTCACCACTTGTGAAAACTTGCTCCTGGGAAGACACCTTTAGCTCCAATATGAGTGTTTGATTGAAATTGAGCATCAGGGAAGAAAAGGGAAAGCAGTGGGGGATTCCGTCTTATAGCCAGAAGGCAAGGTAGAAGGAGGGACTCTTTGATCCAAAAAGTGCCAGGAGTAAGAAGTTCGTGCTGAGGTGACTTCAAATGAGGCCAGGACCTTTGCTTTTCTTTTTCATATAATTGTTTATTCAGATATACGAATAAAGAGAGGCTAATACGTGGCAGACGTGCTTTAGGGGTGCAGAGATGAATAAGTGGTATTCTCTTGCCTGTAGGACATTGGAACGAAATAGGGGAGGTAGGCAGGTCAATGCAAAATGCTGTGTGGGAAGGCTGATGTTCTGCTGGAGCACACAAGCTGGCGATGGCTGGTGTCAGTTCTGACTGGCTGGGGTCTGGGCTGTACCAACTGTTAAATAGTTTAATATCATCCCTGCTCTGTGATGCGTAAGAGGTATAACCAGATACACGTGAACACTCTGCAGTAGTAGTACAGAGAAGGAAAAAATCACTGGTGCAGTTGAAGAGGGTTTATAGAGGTGGTAGCATTTGGTCTGTGTCCTAAAGGAAGAGTAGGACATCACTCGGAGGTGGAAGAGGAGATGTGAAAGGGGCGTTCTAGAGGACCGAGGGAGCAGGATCATGTTCTGCAGTCTGAGTACGTATGCAGAGGCTGGGAAGACAAACACGTTGCTTGGTGTAAACTGAGCATAAGTGGTTAGGGAGAAACCGCTGATCCGGCTGGAGTGTACTGCGATGGGCCTGTTAATTTTGCTCAAAAACCTGGCCTTGAGCAGGTGAGCAACTGGGAGCCACTGAATGTGAGCAGCTGAGTGACATGATCATCGGCATTTGAGAAGGTTCCTCAGGTCTCCAGTGAAGCCGCAGAGATAGAAGTACAAAGTCCAGCTCATATCATGTATGCCCAAGTACCCAACAACTTGCTCGATTTTCTTTCTGCTTAGGTAAAGCAGACATTTGTTAAGCATTTGCTCTGTATCAAGCCTTTGAAAAATGCTTTATCTGGTGTAATCCTCAATACATTCCTGGCTGTCTTCATTGACACAAAGTTAAAGATGAGGAGACTGAGTCTTAAAGAAGCAGCAAAGTCTTGTGTCATTGGCAGGCAACGTGAAGAGAAAGGAGCAGGGTGACGTGGAGCTGGTATGGAGGAAAGGAACATTTAGTGAGTGCCTGCTGTGTGCTGGTCTCCATGGGGGATGCTTCACCGTTGAGTCTCACCAAACAGTCTGCACCTCAGTTGATGGATGCTGCATTCTTCTTGTTATTCAAAATCTTTGGAGTCATCCTCTTTTTCTCATATCCTACATCTACTTCATCCAGAAGTGTGAGCTCACTATCTTCAAAATATATCCAGAATTCAACCACTTCTTTTTCTTCATTGCTGCCAGCCTGGCACAGCTCATTCCTCTTCTCTCCCCGGAATTCCAGCCACAGCCTTGGAAGAGGCAGCTGCTTCTCTCCTGCCCGCTGCAGACTATTCTCCATACGGAAGCCTAGAAGATCCCTTTAGAAACCAGGTCGAATCTTCTAATGTCTCTGATCAAAATAGTGCAATGACTCCCCCATCACTAAAGTTGATGTTCTTGCATTTGACTTCAGTGAGCAAGCTAATTCCACATCTACGGTATTTCATGACCCCCTCTTTTACTCCTCTCCACACTCCTCACTCCAGTCCAGCTATACTGACCTCCTACTTCATCCTCAAACTCAGCAGAAACGCTCCTCCCTCAGGACCTTTGTTCCAGCTGTGCCCTGCGCCTGGAGCTTCCACTCTTCTTCCATGTATCCTCATATAAGTTTCTCATCTACAGATCTTTACTCTTGAAGTTTGTGCTGACTGCCTTATTTCATTTTGCAACCTGATGAGCCATCACCTGATGAATCTACCCTCCTCAATCTGTTCCATTTTTTTCTTAGCAATTTGCACTTTCTAATCTAGTATATATTTTCTTATTAATGTGTATTGTTTGTCTTTTCTTGCTAGAATATAAGTTCCATGAGAACAGCTATCCTTGTCTATTGCTTTGAAAAAATTCCAAGTGGTCAGATCAGTGCTGGGCACAGAGGAGGTGCTTGATAAATACTTATCAAGTGGTAGGGAGTAAGGATTTGGTAGATTATCCAAATACATGGTAAAGCCAGCATTTGGACTCATGTTTGCCCAGTGGATCATGCCATCACCCAAGTGGGAAAGGAGAACCAGCTGAAGTATTGATGCTGGTAGCACTGGGGTGGGAGTTTTCACCAGTCACACTGATGCTGGACCCCATGGACAATGCTGCAGTGAAGGAGAGAGCAAGCTATCCTTGCTCAATCTGTTGCTGCAGGTTCTTTTAAATAAAATTCATGACGGAAAAGACATCCTGCATGTACACATGTGTGTAAGAGGCGTTGGCCGCCATCCTAGAGCCTTACCTAATTTGGCAGGTATTTAACAAAGGCAGCATTATGAAATACCAGTGAATTATCTGGCAACAGAGGGAGAGACCAGTAGATGCATGGATACGGAGTGCACCTGACTCAGGATGAAATGTTGGTCATTCACAGATGTCTTTCAGAAAGAGTCGCCAACAAGTGCTGCATTACGTTTGCCTTGTAGAAACTCTATTTCCTACAAGGTTTCTGACCTTGAGAGGCAAGGGTGACACTGCAGACAAGAGCCTCAAGATTAGGCAGTTCTGCCTGGCTGCCTCTGGAACTGCTGCTCATGACCTGGGCCTACTGCCACCACCTGCCATTAGGATTTGGCGCAGGGATCCGGTTAGCTGTTTCTCTATGCTCTAGGCTTCCACTGATGAATGCCGAGGACTGTTGGATAGTATTGAGAGGATGCCACTACCACAGAAACACTGTCTAGAAGGAAGGCTGGGTTGTGAGCAGACAGGGAACAAACACAGAAAAGTCAAGACCAGGCCTCCTCCTGGCTGGTAGGTAGATTTTTTTACTGGACTTTAGGCTTACTCTACATGTTAAGGCTCCAAAGGATACTAGGGAAAGAATGGTTGGCTAAAATGCATAGGCTCTACTGAAGGCTGTATTTAGAAAGGATCACTCCTTCTAATTGTGCTGATATGGTAAATGAGCAAGGCCACCAAGAACTCTTAATGCCCCAAAGGGATAAACCGTTTCTTTCTGGTTTTCGTCAAATCCCAGGCATCACTATAAGGTAGGAGGTTGTTGGAAAAGATACTGCATATCCAAAAGAAACTGAATTTATTTTGCACAGAAATAAAATTATTAACCCCCAACCTTTCAAAGTTGCTAGATTGGCAACCACTGAAGATAATACCAAAATGTGGTTGTCTGGGAAACTGATTTTCTTATAACATGCAAGGCTACAATGGTACCTTCCACAGAAGAAACATTTAAGTTTCCCCCCAACCCCACGACCCCCCCCCACCCCTTTATTTCCTTCCAGTTCACCTGTACTGGTGTTTAGAGTATCACAGGGGTCTGTTAAATCCTAACCCTGTTTTAGTCTCTGCACTTGCCAAATGTCATATTTGACCTACTTCACCACTTGAAATTTGCATCCTCCATCATAAAACATTTCTAATAAGATACCACCCTGGTCTTACTATGGCTTTTTCCAAATTCTTCATTATAATTGCCAATCGTACCTGCCCCGTAGTATAGAATGATTTTGGACACGCTCCATGCCAGCAATCCTCAAGCTTCAGGTTAGTGTCTGAATCTCCTAAAGGGCTGGTTAAAGTACAGATTACTGCACCCACCCCCAGAGTTTCTAATTCAAGAGGACTGGGGTGAGGCTGGAAAGCTTTCATTCCTGACAAGTTCCCAGGCAAAGCTGATACTGCTGGCTCTGGGATTTTACTTTGATATTGTCCTATGCTTTCTGTTTTGACTTTCTGTTTTGAAGAAAACAAAAACCAAAACCAGTCAATTTAGAAGTGAACCCGGGTAGAATTAGCAAAGTCAACAGCTATAAAATTAAACAGCAGTAGAAGGATGAGCTTAGTATCAAGGGAGGTCTGGGTGCGGAGGTGAATGTGCTATACTTCATGCTCCTTAGGGTTCCTTGAAAGATCTTTCTTCCTCAAGAAAGAATCCAAAGAGTAAAGTGATCACTATCAAAATTCTTTCAGTTGCAAGTGATAATAAAAATAAATATCAACCCAAACAGGCCAAATCAGAGAGGATATTTATTGGCTCATATCAATGAAAAGTGTTACGATGGTCTAACTTCAGACATGGCACGAATGAACCAGAAGCTGAGAAGAGTTTTTTAACTCTGGCTTCTGTATCCTCTCTATTTGCACCATCCTGAAACAGTTTCTTAGATTCTGGTGGAAAGATAAACAAGAACCATTTCTCTCACTGGCCAAATCCTCTAGAAAGCATGATGCTATCACAGTAGCTCCAAGAACACAGTCTGCAGGGGTCACCTACTTTGTTCTAGGATAGAGAAGGGGAGGAGAGGACCAGTCAATAGTATATGAACCCTAATAGCCATTACTTCTTGGACACTGAGGCAAGCTTCTGACAGCATAAAAACAACACGGAACTATTTTAATGATCAAAGTTTCCCATTACCCAAATAACTCTATTCAACTAAGAAAATGCCACTGAGACAATTTACCTTGCGGATTGTCACACAACTTTTATCTCTTTTGTCACCATTAAATGTGATCTTTTTACTGGTGAGTTTCGTGGCAGAACCTGTCATTGCTGTGAGAGAATTTGCTTGAGAGAGTGGTGTAGGCAAAGGGAAATCATAGCTACCTGTTTCCCCAGATCCAGAGTAACTTTTCTTTAAGTCTTTCTTTCTCCTGCAAAACACCTGCCTGGCTACAGTCGAATAGGAGACTCTGAAGGGACCAAGATGCATTTTAAGTGCAATTTTCAGTCTTATAGAGTTTTCATTTAGTTCTTCATGTAACAGGCACATCTACAAAAGCAATTAAGCTAGAACAAAGCAGAAAATAACAGCAGGCAACTCGCTGCCTTCAGTTACAGCACTCCTAATCTGGAACACTGTCAGTCACTGGTGGGGCTTGCAGAATTAAACTAGCTGGGAGAAAGAAAAAAAAAAAAAAAAAAAAAAAAAAATTTTTTTTTTGCTGAGTCAGCATGCAAATATAGAAATCCTTCTGAAGGATTGCAGGTTTCTCAGAGGGCTATGCTAGAGGCAAAGAGTAGATTGATTTTTCAAAGTCCATAAAGGAACAAAGAATTATTGCAAAATCTGTGCGCTTCCTGAGTTGTGGTCTGGAAAAACCATTTCTGGGCCTGGAACACTGGCCTCCCTTGAGACCCTGGACCGCGTCATTATTTCATTGTGCTAAACCATCACAGAAATTATGTTCCTAGAATGATATAAGCTAAAGGATGTTTGAGGGTTTTAGTTAAGTTAGAGTGTAATTAACAGGAACTCACATATTAAAGAGGTATGTGAAAAAGACAGTGAAGGTTAATGGAATTAAAGGGAGGGAAACTTCTGGGCTTTTGGGTGTTGCCACTGCCAAGGCTCACTCACTCACATTCATTCTCTCCCTCCATCTCTCCCTATCTCCATTCTTTACTCTCTTCTGCCTAACACAGATTTTTAAATATGGTAGAAGATGGCCCCCAGCATCTCCCAATTCATGCCCTTCAATTTCTATGACTCAAAAGGCAACACACTCTGTCCTCCTCCAGCTGGGGAAAACCCCAGAGAAAGCGGATTCCATAAAGATGATGAGAGATGAGGGACCTGGAAGTAGGAGGGGGAGGGCTATGGACGCAGAAACCAGGATGGGATGGAATTTCAAGGAAAAGGCAAGGTCAGAAAAATCAGACACTATAGAGGGATGAAGTAGAGTGTGATTAAAGAATTCCTCACAAGGTTTGCAACACAAAAAAAGTTAATGTCACATTTCTCTGCTCACATAGTATGTGGATATACAAACAAGCCTATCACAGTGCTTTTCTTAAATAATAGTGTCCTAATGCTGTCATTGGGCACACCAATTTGGGAAACTGCCCATAAATTTGGGGGCTGCATATAAAGCCGCTTTTACCTAGTTAAAAAGTATTAATTAACATAAAAACAAGTTTTGATAAAAGACTCATGAACAATAATGCAATAAGCCCAGAGGGGCAATGATGCACCTAGCCTGGATCCTGTGCTCACCCTCCCACTTGCTTTGTCACTGGGGGAGGAGGACAAGGTACAACAGTTGGCCAGGTTGAGACACATCATGGTTATTCCTGTGGGGAGGGACCAAGTGCTATGACTGACAGCCCCACCAAGATTACACAACTGGAGTCAGGGAGAAGCTATTTCCCAAAGAAGATAAGGGAGAAAGGTACGTACATCTCTGCGTACAACCAACAATTGTTATAGGAGTCCAGCCAAGTGTGAACATATCCCCAGTCCTTCAATAGCACCAGTTATTGGTTATTCTTATCAACATCTATTTTGTACCTACTACATGTCCTATCTGTGTTAGATCTTGGGCACAAAGAATAAATAGGATAAGATTCCAACCTTTCAGACACGTGAAAATAAACTGGGTGTTATGGAATGAGCACTGTAGTAGACGAATTTGAAAAGTAGTAAGGGAGAAGGAGAGGGCAAAGGATGCATTCTTTTGAGAAGGAGGGATGAGAATAAGATTCATAGGAATCAAGGTTTAGAGGAGGGCTTTAAAGGAGGAATAGGAGGTTCCCAGTGGACAAGATAGATTTCCAGAGATATCTTAATTTAAATGATCACTTAGCTCAGTTTTAGTAAAGAATATTATAGGTTTTTATTACATAGGACAGCACTTAGGAAATACAGATCTAGGATGAATTTTAAACAAAGAAATTAAAGTTCGCAGAAGTTAGGCAGTTGAATCAAAGGAATATAGCTAGAGAGTGGCAAGACAAGCAACAGAAGTCAGACTTCATGATCACCAGAATAGTGCTCTTTCAATTTCTCCACATAAAATCCTCAGGATCAAGGGTCAAAGAGAAGCAATCAGCCTTGTCCTGGTTTTTAGTAGGTACTATTTAGAGTCATGGATTTAGCTATAGCTATAATGTGATCAGGACATTACCAACTCATTGGCTTTGAAGCATGGTGAGTACCAAGTGTTCACAGTGAATTTTACATTTATGTACAAACTATTAGGAAAAATATGTTTCAGAAAAACTTGCCACCATAGATAGCCTCCACATGTTACATCCAATAAAAATGGACCTTGAATTACATTTTAATAAATTGATGAGGACTGAGTTTTAAGACCGGGTATTTTCTTACTGGAGCTGTGATTCATAGGGAGGGGACAGCCCCCCCCTGGTTTTTATCAGAAAACAAAAAAGCTAAGGGGAGAAGGACTGTGTTTTACTTCTAGTAAAACAGAAGTGCAGATGTGCAGAGCTGACAGATACACAATAGCTAGAAAAATAATTGCTTGGAAGTCACTGGGCCAAGCTAGCTGGAATAGTACTAGTTTTGTTTTGTTTTTCATGGATGTCTGAGCTAAAGACTCTTCCAAATTCCTGAACAGAGGCACAGAAGCCCCTGTGCTAAGCCAGCACAGGAAGGGCTAAGCTGGGTTGTTCTGAAGAGGTTGGTGGGCAGGAGGCATGGTCTAAAAGGCAGTGGGAGCTGGAGAGGACAGCAGCACAAGCCATTCTGGGTGGAACAGGTGTGGAAGTCACTGTCTCTTTATATGCTTTCTTGGTACAGGCAGCCCTGGCTCCACAGCTATTAATATAATGCTGGACAAGAAACTGACAGAGGGCCCTATTTTTGAGAGAAGCAAAGGTATGACCTTGCACATGGGAATGTAGTCTGAGCAGGAGAGTCAGGAATTACATAGGCATCATCTTCCAAAATGAAGAGGCTATTAGAGAAATATATACAAGCATTGTACATTTGTGAATGGCTGGTGGAAGGGAATGCATCGTCCCCCAAGTTTCAGTATAATATCCATCATTCTAGAGAAAAGATCAATATCTACATTATCGAAAATGGGGGAAAAACTCAAAAGGACCGTAAGCCAGCCATGTTAAACATGAAATATATTACCACTCCCCACAGTGGGATAAAATTTCTAAATTGTCAACACAATAGAAAATAAAAACAAAGCCTATAATTTCCTTGTAGGCTTTCCTCCAGCCTCATAGAGAGACCAAGTCCACTCGAGACTCAAGTCCAAGGTTTCTGCCTGCCTCTCCTGCTTGTCTGTTTTGACTCTCTCTCTATGTGTGTATATATATAT